>NW_012106587.1:637711-667475 GCF_000951045.1 Mandrillus leucophaeus
TTCCTAGGTATTTTATTCTCTTTGAAGCAATTGTGAAAGGGAGTTCACTCATGATTTGGCTCTCTGTTTGTCTGTTATTGGTGTATAAGAATGCTAATGACTTTTGCACATTGATTTTGTATCCTGAGACTTTGCTGAAGTTGCTTATCAGCTTCAGGAGATTTTGGGGTGAGATGATGGGGTTTTCTAAATATACAATCATGTCATCTGCAAACAGGGACAATTTGACTTCCTCTTTTCCTAATTGAATACTATTTATTTATTTCTCCTGCCTGATTTCCTGGCCAGAACTTCCAACACTACGTTGAATATGAGTGGTTTAATACCCCACTGTCAACATTAGACAGATTAACGAGACAGAAAGTTGAAAAGAATATCTAGGAATTGAACTCAGCTCTGCACCAAGCAGACCTAATAGACATCTACAGAACTCTCCACCCCAAATCAACAGACTATGCATTCTTCTCAGCACCACATCACACTTATTCCAAAATTGACCACATAGTTGGAAGTAAAGCACTCCTCAGCAAATGTACAAGAACAGAAATTATAACAAACTGTCTCTCAGACCACAGTGCAATCAAACAAGAACTCAGGATTAAGAAACTCAATCAAAACCGCTCAACTACATGGAAACTGAACAACCTGTTCCTGAGTGACTACTGGGTACATAAAGAAATGAAGGCAGAAATAAAGATGTTCTTTGAAACCAATGAGAACAAAGACACAACATACCAGAATCTCTGGGACACACTTCAAGCAGTGTGTAGAGGGAAATTTATAGCACTAAATGCCCACAAGGGAAAACAGGAAAGGTCTAAAATTGACACCCTAACATCACAATTAAAAGAACTAGGGAAGCAAGAGCAAACACATTCAAAAGCTAGCAGAAGGCAAGAAATAACTAAGATCAGAGCAGAACTGAAGGAGATAGAGACACAAATAACCCATCAAAAAATCAACCCAGGATTGGTTTTGTGAAAGATCGACAAAATGGATAGACCACTAGCAAGACTAATAAAGAAGAAAAGAGAGGAAAATCAAGTAGACATAATAAAAAAATGATAAAGGGGATATCATTACCGATCCCACAGAAATAAAAACTACCATCAGGGAATACTATGAACACCTCTACGCAAATAAACTAGAAAATCTAGAAGAAATGGATAAATTCCTGGACACATATACCCTCCCAAGATTAAACCAGGAAGAAGGTGAATCCCTGAATAGACCAATAACAGTCTCTTAAATTGAGGCAATATTTAATAGCCTACCAACTAAAAAAAGTCCAAGACCAATGGATTCACAGCCGAATTCTATCAGAGGTACAAGGAGGAGCTGGTACCATGCCTTCTGAAACTATTCCAAACAATAGAAAAAGAGGGAATCCTCCCTAACTCATTTTATGAGGCCAGCATCATCCTGATACCAAAGCCTGGCGGTGAAACAACAAAAAAGGATAATTTTAGACCAATATCACTGATGAACATCGATGCAAAAATCCTCAATAAAATACTGGAAAACTGAATTCAGCAGCACATCAAAAAGCTTATCCACCATGATCAAGTGGGCTTCATCCCTGGGATGCAAGGCTAGTTCAACATACGTAAATCAATAAATGTAATCCAGCATATAAACAGAACCAAAGACAAAAACCACATGATTATCTCAATAGATGCAGAAAAGGCCTTTGACAAAATTCAACAGCCTTTCATGCTAAAAGGGCTGTTAAATTTTGGTATTGATGGGACGTATCTCAAAATAATAAGAGCTATTTATGACAAACCCACAGCCAATATCATACTGAATGGGCAGAAACTGGAAGCATTCCCTTTGAAAACTGGCACAAGACAGGGATGGCCTTTTTGCCTCTTTCTTAAGCACATGTTATATTGCTTACAACTTTTCGAGGGATATGCATTATAAAAAAAATTTTAAAACTGTAACTACATAATTAAGATAGAGGCATTCATAGAAGCTATGTTAATTTTATATGGTAACCTTTATAAATTACACAATTTTGTGGCTTAAAACAGCACAGATTCCTTGTTTTACAGTTCTGCAGCTCAGAAAATTAAAATAGGTCTCACTGGGCTAGTCATGATACTGGCAAGGCTGCATTCCCTCTGAAGCCCCTAAGAAACAATTTGTTTTCTTGCCTCTTCCATCGTCTAGAAGCTGTCCTCATTCCTTGGCTCCTGGCCCTCTTCCTTCATCTTTTTTTTTTTTTTTTTTTTGCCAGCGATAAAGGATCAGGTTTTCACATTGCATCACTCTTACTTCTTCCCTGCCTTCCTCTTCCACTTTTAAAGACCCTTGTTATTACATTGGGACCTGCCAGATAATTCAGAATAATATCTGTCTTTTAAAGTCAGCTGATTAGAACATTAATTCTATCTGTAACCTTAATTCTCCTTTGCTGTGTACATTCATGCACATTCACAAGTTCTGAGGATTAATATATAAATATCTTTGGAGGTGATTATCCTGGCTACCACTGAAACGTATTGTAAAATATTTGCCCTGGATAAATTTAATGCTACCCTGAATCTCAATTAAGCATGTATTTTGAATAGAAGATTTCCTTGCATTTTGTTTATAACACAAACCTGTTTTTAAGGATACAAGACTACATTCGGCCAGGTGTGGTGGCTCAAGCCTGTAATCCCAGCACTTTGGGAAGCCGAGAGGGGCGGATCACGAGGTCAGGAGATCGAGACCATCCTGGCTAACAAGGTGAAACCCCGTCTCTACTAAAAAAAATACAAAACAAAACAAAACAAAAAAAAACCCAAAAAAAACAAAACTAGCCAGGAGAGGTGGCGGGAGCCTGTAGTCCCAGCTACTCGTGAGGCTGAGGCAGGAGAATGGTGTAAACTCAGGAGGCGGAACTTGCAGTGAGCTGAGATCACGCCACTGCACTCCAGCCTGGGAGACAGAACGAGACTCCGTCTCAAAAAAAAAAAAAAAAAAAAAAAAAAGGATATAAGACTACTTTTAACGCTAATATTTCAAGCATTGTATTCATAAGTATTTTATATTTCCATTAAATTTTACAGTTTGTATATTGACAGTCTCATTATTAACATTTTTTCCTAGTCAAGACCATTATCTTCCAACTGAACTGAGAACAGAAGAAAGAAATTTATAGAGCTAGATTAATGTGAATTGAGGAACCTGTAAAATATTTGATATACCTTACATTGTGTTTCTAATAAGATCAATATGAGTATATATACTTTATTCACTTTTCACTATGATTTCTTTTCAGAATAGCAAAAGCATTTATTTTAAAAAGAGCCTTGAAAGCAAATTTGAATATAATTTTACATGAAAGTTCAATGTAATAGTCATCAGTTACAAAGGAATGCTACTCTAATGTCTTAGGAAAAGCCATTATTTTATACAGGGACATTGAAATTGGAAGAAAAAACATAGTTTAATTAGTTGCAAGTTACTTTAATTTCAAGTGAATCTCAAAGGCAAAAATTAATTTGGGAAAAATTAGCACTATTTTTATATGAATATACCAATTCTCATAGATTTTCAGAGTAAATGGTAGCCATAATTACCAAACTTTTTCTCAAGTTTGAATGAAACTCTTTCTCAATAGACATGTCTCTCAGTTGATAAAGGAGAGTTTGTTTTTTCTTGGAAACTAAATTATTTTTGATACTTATTACTCAGTCTTCACAGTTTGAGCAGTTGCATTTATTTAACTTGCTTAACTGACAACACTGTATAAAATACATAGCAAACACAAAATAATAACTGAATAAGCTCTGATTCTCAAATAGAGAGAACTGAACACTGCATGAAGTAGTTGGAATTATTCATATTCTCACAAGGAATACCTGCCACTCTGGCTGTAATATTATTTTCTTTCCCATTCTATGTCTATAAGATGACATGTTGACATAAGTTTGACTTCCTAAAATCAGTTGAGGCTAGAATATGTTGGAAAAAAAATGTGTGCTATTTTAATACTTGATGTTAAAAAACTAAGAAGAAATCTAGAAGTTGTTATATTAACTTCTATTCTTTGATATCCCACCCTGAGTAATCTATTTCTGATGGCTTTTTCTCTTGTTTGAAGGTCTTAAAATTTACTCAAAATGTAAAACCCGAAAACTAAGAAATCACATAAGTTCTATTTGTAAATTGAATATTGAATAAATGTTGTGTGTGCCTAGAATAAATTTGGTACAATTTAAACTATAAAGAATGTGTTTAAATAACACTTTAAAAGATTAAGTTTCATGTGGCCAGACTGCTTCTGTCTAGACTTGAGTATACAACCCCAAATAGTGCCTGTGTTCCCAGCCTATTGGAATCTGCCCAACCCTTGAGGCAGTAATAGTGAACGCTGTTACTCTGGCTGCTAAGACAGTTTCTCATTGCAGCAATATAAAAAAGGGGGTCTACTTGCCTCAGCATATTTTCTGTTTAAACAAAATCTGTTTATTTATGGGAGAAATATATCAAATATTGTCAAGGACAATGGTATGTCAAAATTAAAAGTCTCGTGGTATCAACTAACACTTCCATTTAAATGTCTTCAAAATGCTGTGATGTTATGGTGACTTTTTACACTTGTCACCTTAACCTAAGAGGCAACACTGTTCTGAGGCACAGTCTTTTAAATGAGATAAATACTTTCCATGAATTGTAATGTTTTAAAGTGGATATTTATGTTTTTTAATTTGAAATGATCCATAATTCTTAGTGAATTCTATCACCTCATTTCCAAAGTACTTTTATTTCCACCATTGCATTCTGTATTTCTCACTCATGTGTTATATAACTGAGCAAACATCAATCCCCAAAGTAAGGAACTGTACTAAATAGGCTTATTGACAAATATGTAGTTACCAGTAACCCAGGAGTAGTTTAAAACCAATAGACTCTGACACCCTCTATTATCCCACTTATCTCATTACCATTGCACTAGACGTCTACATGCCTATAAAGTAATTTTTGTCCAGATATCCTACATCAAGAGAAAGTATTGACTTGTGATTTTTTCATATGAAATGTAATATTTCCTATATCTTCACTCTCACAAATTGACAAGAGCACAAAACATTTTCTTAAAGAACATTAAATTCTCATTCCCACCTTCAATTTTTGTTAAGGTAAAATTCTCTCAAATAATTTCAGGAAGAAAGGTTATCTAATATATCTCTAATAATCAGTTAAAATGTTAGCTAATAGATAATATCCAAGACAGATGGTCTATTTAATTTCCTATCTACAATATCAGAAAGCAAGTTAGTATTATACCTATGTTTCTAGTTCGGGAATTGTAGGGAACTAATACGTGAAGAGAAGTAATTTGTAAAGTGCTTTGCAATTAAACAACTAACTTCTGACAAGAGTCGTGGATGTGGAGATTAAGTATTCATTTTTAAAGATGAGAATGTCAATATTGAGTGTATATCATGGACGTGGTAAAACTAGGACTTGTACTTTAAATTCTTATTTTCTATGTAACGTTTAAATACAATTATATAATAAAACCAAGAACATACTATTAATAGTAGCCAGGTAACAATCAACTAGCCATTACTAAAATCCGTTGCTTAAGACAACTGTTTTTCCCTGATGAACTGTGCCCAAAATACAGTGCCATTCTACTAAGAGAAAACAAAAAATAACTAATAACTAGCCTAAAAGTATAACAGAACCTGGCACTCATGTCATAGTCTTCATGGCTTATTTGAAATTAAAGGTAGGTTACATGCTGGAAATAGCCAAGAAAAATTACGGTGCTTTATTTATAGTGGTAATTCTACCATTGGTTACAACATTTTGTGTTTGGAATGAATTGATTAAACTCCACTGATCCATATTTTCAAATCTGTAGAGCAAATGTGATGCAATAGATGTTTTCTAAATGTCTTTCAGCTCAGCTCTCTAAAATTGGATGCTGCTCTGAAATTAAGATTTCAGAGCTGGTGGCAATGGCTGCCGTAGATATTTCTGAATATGTGAGTCTGAGTGTTCTGAGTGTGAAGTCTACTTACGTAAATTCAGTCAACACTTTTATTGAAAAAGTTCCAGTTTGGTGTGGGACATGATGTCACGAAGCTGGTGTACTCTACTCTCTAGTCTTCATAAGACACATAAGAAATATATCAAAATGATTTATAAGTTATCTAGAATCTAAAACATAGAGACTGTGAATATTTTAGTGGATCTATGTGTATCTTTATTCATGATAAAAATGAAATGTTATATCTATATAACATTTGAAATTACAAGCAATTCACATCATGCGTATATATAGTTTGTCTTTCTTTTTTACATACAATATATATGAAAATTTTCCACTTCAAATTTATTTTTATTACATACTAGTATAAAATATTTTATTGTACCTATGCATCTATCCAAAATAAACATTCCATAATTTCTGACATTTAATTTTTCTTTTTTTCTACTTTAAATAGTGTTGTGCCAGACATTAGTGTTTTCACATCTTTATCCAAACGTTTTATCATGTTTTAATAATACATTTCCTAGAAATGGGGGAGATTTTACTGATAAGTCAAAATATATAAACTTATTTGAGGTTTTAAATTTATGAAGCCAAGTTGCTTTCCAGGTTTTTAGACTCCCCCCCGCCCCCTCCGAGACTCAGTAACAAAACCTTTACCAGCATTAGGTGTTATTTTTCTTAATTGTTTTTAAATTCAGTTTTAAAAATATATGTTATTATTTTATATTTGAATCTGTATTTGGAATTAGAATGCTTATTTTTATGATGCATTAGCCTTTTGTTGATTTTTTTAAATTTAAAATCAGGATTTATATATTTGTTTTCAGGTTTGTGGCTGTTTATTTGTTTGAATCATGCTATGGTTTGAATGTTCATTTTTTCCAAAACTCTTGTCGAAACTTAATTGCCATTTTGATGGTATTGGGAGAAGGGACTTTTAAAAGTTGGCTAGGTCATGAGGTCTTGACTCTCATGAATAGATTAATGCTGTTATCATTTTCATGGATGCAAGTTTGACCCCTCTTGCTCTCTCTCCTACTCTTTGCCTTTCTGCCATGTGATGACTTCTGCCATGTTATGACACAGCAAGAAGACTCTAAACAAATGCTAGCCCCTTGATCCTGGAGTTCCCAGCCTCCAGAACTAAGAGCCTATATATTTCTGCTCCTTATAAATTACCTAGTCTGTGGTATTCTGTTATAGCACCGCAAACAGATTAAGACACATAATGATGTTTTATGTGACTTTATCAATTTATTTAAAGTCGTTCATAACATATTCTGAAAGTATTTATAACTAAACCTAAACTAAGGACAAGTCAGTGCAACAGAAGACTATGAATTTACTTTAGTCAAATGATATAATTATGTTCCATGGAATTCCTATTCCATTGAGATATTAATCAGCAGAAGTATTTCTTGAACCACAGTATAGACACACTGTATTTCAGCTTAAAATGTTTGTTTGGGGAGCAGCATGAGGTAATAGTGCAGTCATTGCTTGAGAAAATTTTATTTCACTCATTGATTATGGAAGAAAATACTAACTACACTTTTTTTCCCCTAATCTTTCCCTAATCCTAATTTCCCTAAATTTTTTTTCAGTATCTCCATATATATGACGCACTTGCTTCAAGAAAATCAAAAATAGAAAATATAAAATACTAAGTGGGTAGAAAGTATAATAAAATCAGTACATTTATAACAGTTTCAAAGCATTTAAAATTAGAAGAAAAAATATTAAACAAGAAATATGTCGTAACTGGATAACACAAACGCAAAACTTGATGAAGTATTTAAGGAAGAAGGATATGAGTGGGGAAAATACTGTATTTCCAAATAAATTTTGTAGTACTATAAGATATGTATTTTCACTTTTATAACATGATCAAAATTCCATATAAAATTTAAAGAAGATCCTTTAGAAACTCAAAATAACTCTGAAATCGTATTTGGATTTATAAATAGGAATATATACTTTAAAAATGTTGGTGAAATTTGTGGTGTCTTACCCTTTGTACGTTTTTTTAAAAGGACTCAGCAAAGCTTAAAAAGTTTAAGTGAGACCTTTTGACAGATGAAAAATGCAACCAATTGAGACACGAGAAACACGTTAAGAATGACAATATATGACATTATACGAAATCATTTAATAAATGTTCAGGTAATAACTCATTATATGAAAAAATAGTGTCCTTTATTTCTCAACATTTAAAAATTAAATTTTAAAAGTTGAAATTTTAAACATGAATGCAAATAAATAAAGAACAGAATAGATGCTGGTCGCAGTGCCATATGCTTGTAATCCGAGCAGTTTTCAAGGCCACGGCAGGAAGATTGCTTGAGCTCAGGAGTTTGAGACGAGCATGGGCAACATGACAAAATCCTGTCTCTACAAAAAAACTCAAAAAATTAGCCAGGCGTTGTGGTGTGTGCCTGTAGTCCCAGCTACTTAAGAGGCTGAGGTGGGAGGATCACTTGAGCCAGAGAGGTCAAGACTGCCCTGAGCCAAGATTGTGCCACTGCACTCCAGCCTGGGTGATAGAGTGAGACCTTGTCTCAAAAAACAAAACAAAACAAAAAACCCAGAATGATTAATAACTATCTTGTTTGAGACTTCTCCAATTCCTTATGAAGTATAAAAGTAAACAGAACAGACTGATATAATTCACTATATAAAATTATATATCTACTACAAAAAAAGTTAAACAAAACTGAGACTAATGGATTTGTGAGGGTTAACATTTAAATTATTATTGAGTGTGTGTTTTAATAATATTGCATATGTCAAGGAAATACAAAACATGTCAAGGAAATAAGTCATGAAAAGTACGCTAAATGCAGCAACATGGAAATACTAAACATCTAGTATTTGGAGAAATGTTTGCATTATTATGATGTAAAACCATAAAAACCATTAAGAAAAAATACTATATTTACTAACAATGTGCACAGGATTAAAATACAAAACTTTTGACCAGGCGCGGTGGCTCAGGCCTGTAATCCCAGCACTTTGGGAGTCCGAGGCGTGTGGATCACGAGGTCAGGAGATGGAGACCATCCTGGCTAACACGGTGAAACCCCATCTCTACCGAAAATATAAAAAATTAGCCGGGCGTTGTGGTGGGCGCCTGTAGTCCCAGCTACTCGGGACGCTGAGGCAGGAGAATGGCCTGAACCCGGGAGGCGGAGCTTGCAGTGAGCCGAGATGGAGCCACTGCACTCTAGCCTGGGCTAGAGCGCGAGACTCCGTCTCAAGAAAACAAAAAACGAAAAACAACGATAGCAAAAAAAAAAAAAAAAAACTTTTAAAAGCTTTAAAATTGGCCTGGAAAAATATAAAGAGTTAAATAAAGTTTCGTTAATAGCCTATTTGTGTTCAAATTTTAAAAATAAGTTTCGTTCTCTTTAATTCAGTCAAAATTAGACAAAGTTGTCATGGTCAACTGTCAGAGGCTGGTGCATGAGTAGTAAAGGAATTTACCTGAGACAGTAACAAGTTTAGAAAGACAGATTTATTAGAAAAAAGGAAACAGTACATTGCAAAGGAGCAACAGGAAAGAGAGCAGAAAGAAGGCTCTCTGCTGTCTGCAAAGAGGCAGGAGCTGGGGGGAAATTTTATAAGGTCATGCTGTTTAGTCTGAATGCTTATAGACAGGATGCTTGGGTACATGTGAGCTGGTGAGCTCAGGGCCTGTGACAGGATACTTGGGTGCCAGTGAGCTGTTTGCAGTTGACCCCATTTCTTGAAACACTCACTCCCATCTACCCATGTTTCTGTTTCTGCAAGCTAAGACTGTTTGTCAATTTTATTTTAACCCCTTAGTGCTCCACAAAAGTGAAAGGGACTAACAAACTCAAATTTAATTCTGTGAATGATCTGTGGAGGAAAAAAGTCATTCTAATGCATGATGTGTTGTTGCTGGTGCGATGCATTGCTAAAATGTCTCTGGAAGGCAATTTTACAATGAGTAACATCAAGTAACATAGGTACATGTTTTAAACTCACTAATGACTCTTCTTGAAAGTGACTCCAAATAATCATATGATTAATAAAAACAGACACTGCTGTATGTGGATTATGTATAAAATTTGCCAATATGAAATAATTTATTGTTCATTTGTCCATTTAGAGAAACTGGTTAAAGCCATCTCTGAATGCAATTCAGACTTAAAATAATTATGTATGTGTATGTGAGGGTATATGTACCTATATGCACATACACACATACTGAATTGGAAAGAGAACAAACTTGTTTAAAAAAGACAGATATAAAAGAATATATATAGCATAATAATATAGCTAAACATATGTACACACTACAAACAATCATGAAATATAGTGAAAGACTCAACTGCTATGATAAACACTTAATTAATAATAAAATAGAATTTTTCTTCTGACACATTAGAAAGATAATGACATAATGCCCATTTTATTCCAGAGGGTATATGCCATGCACTATTTCTCAAATTGCAAATGGATGAATCATTGCAAATTATTTCTAGTGGCCAATTTGATAATTTACGTTGAAGTCCTTGAAATGTGATTGCTTTTTGACCTGCTTAAATTACTTCTTGACATTTTTATTCTAATGAAATCTTGGCAGACAAATTAGTAGTCAGTAAAGATTTTTGAATATAGTCTTGTTTATAAAAAGTTCTGAAAGCACTCAAAATATTAAATCGAAAATTGCAAATTCCCTTAGTTAATTGAAATACTCACAAATGTAATATTATGTTTATACAGTCATTAAGACACTTTTTAAAGTAAGTAACGATTTGGAAAACACTTAAATTATCATAGCGCCAAGTTAAAAACCAGAATACAAAGGTATATGATAATGATGTGAACTGACATATGAAAAACATATACCTAAAAATTCCATTATTTTAGAATTATGAAGGATTTTAATTTTCTTAAAATTTACATGTTCTAGTTATTTATAATTAGCATGCATTTTATTAAAATTTAATGCAAATAATTTCAAATGATGTTACCCACCATTTGGGTAAGCTTTCAAATTTTACAAAATAATTGCAAAATTATATAATCATTTAATTCTCAAAATCTTTGCATTTGAAATTACTATCTCTAATTTATAGATAAGGAACTGAAATCTGGATTGTTGAAAATACTTCCTCACTTTTCACATAGACTTTAAGTGGTCTTAAATCCTAGGATTTTATGTGGACAATGAATGGAAGTTAATATAGACAAGTAAGGCTTTTAAGTAAAAAGTATATAGAAAGTTGTTATTTCAATATAGTTTACTATTTTAATATTTTTTTGAAATAAAATGTCGTTATATAAAAGTTAAATTATAACAAGTTTTTATTGTGAGTCTTTACTCTTCAAAAAATCATCTTGCTATTTCTGTGTCAATTTCTAATTTTCATCTGGGAAGTCAACATACATTTTCTAGCTAGTCATTTTTTTCTTTTTTTTTCTGAAAAGCATTCCAAGGGACCAGAGTTCCTTCCTGACTTCTACATTGCTCTACAATGTTGCTTTTAAGTATACATTTAGCTATGCATAACAAGGGTAACTGATGAAGAGTAGAATTTTAGTTTCCAGAAACTGAGAGGATCAGGAAATGGCAAGATCTTGGTCAAGGGATAAAAAGTTTTAGTTACGTAAGAGAAATAATTTCTGGAAATCTAATGTACAGCAATGTGAATATAGTTAACAATTCTGTGTTGTGGTCTTAAAATGTCCTGAGAAAATAGATCATAAGTGCTCTCACCACACACACACACACACACACACACGCTCTCTCTTTGTGAGGTGAAGAATATGTTAATTATCTTGATTGTGGCAATTATTCCACAATGTATTACATGTATCAAAACATCAAGGCATATATGAAATATATGCAATTTTTATTTGTTAATGATACCGCAATAAAGATCTGAGGGAAAAATAAACATCTCATTGGCATTTTGGTAAAAAGCAAAACTAAGCATACCTATGCCTTGTGTGTAAGTTAGTAAGTTCTACAAAGGTTATGGTTCTTGTATATTCATTGAGTCAGTTAAGTTTGTTGATTTGATTAGAATTTTTATCACACAAAACTTTTGACTCAGTGTCATTCCCCATTATTGATATTATTTCATCATGATCTATGATCTCAAGTCCACTTGTTAAAATCTTCACCTTCATATATAAACTTACACTTAAGGATCTTATACCTGTTTATTCATATTTGTTCCTCATTTATAAAACCAGGAAATTATTCCTAAAGCATTATGACCTAAAGCACTTATGACCACAAACAATGCTCTTTTCTCATTCTTTATTTTTCTTCATTTTAATTTTTTGAGAGCACCATTTATTCCAGTAAGGTTTTCCCATCTCTTCATTCTCATGCCACTCAAACCATATGCTTTGCTCAAATAATCATTTCTTGTGCTTCTTCTCTGTCTTCATTATTTACCTGGGGTATCCTGAATAGTTTGTAACTTTAACTATGACTGATATAGTATCTAAAAGTTGTTACTATAGCCTAAGCACATCTTCTATGCTTACCTTACTATTATATTTCCAAATGTCAGAAAACTGTTTCCAGTTGAACATTCTACCAATGCTTCAAACTCAGTAGGTCCAAATTCAATGAATGATATTATCTTACCTTAAAACATCTTTTCCTTTTCTTGACCTACTATTTTTGTTTGTGATAAAACCATCTTCACAGTTTCTCTAACTGTATTACCCTTTCCAGATATCCCAATGGTACTGTTACAAAAAATGAAAGAGCTCTTTCATTAAAACCTTTTGAATTTCAGTGTGTGACATGTTTGGGCTGGCTTTTGTGAAATGAATGAAACTACATAAGGAGTAACTTTAGAGACAGGTTATTTGTATCTGTATCTATGAACAAAAAATAGTCTTAGTTTAAGAAAAAATAGATGTCATATTTTTACATGGGTGAATATTTGAACTTTTTAACAGCTGCCAAAACTTCTGTTAATATTTAGTTGCAATAGGAGTTAAATGTGGTATGTATTATATTATAATACATACAAGTGTAATTTCTTTTAAAAATTTCCAGTGCTCATCTTTTTATACTTAGTGCTTCACTTAGATGATTTGCAACAATTTATGTATCAGTCAAGCATAGAGAATGTGGAATAAAAAATGCTTGCTAACATGAATATCAGTTATTTTTTCTGGTTTTAAAATTCATTGTCAGATGAAACTTTAGAAGATCGAATTATCTTATAAAATCTTTTAAGATATTTTGTTGGTATTATTCACGAACTTTTTCCAACTAGTGTTGAAATATTGATTGACTTTAAATTATCATAAATCATCAGTGATTGGCTTAAGCAAATGGAGGGGACTCTATTCTGGTAAAGAGTTTTGGAATTTGTAGAATGTTAAAATCTAATGGCAATTTCATTTTTTGAAGGTGGACAGAGAAACTATAAATATTTTTGAAATTTGTATTTAAAAATCATTGCTATAAAGTGATGTGTCTTGTGCTTAGTTTAATGGAAAAAATGAGAAATATTTGTGGACAATGATGAGCAATGGAAAGTTCTAGGCCATATTTATAGCCATATAAATGTAATGTGGAGTGTGTTTTATATAAAATTATGTTCCTTTTCACAGCCTTTTTTTCTACATAAGAAAGTGGTCATTATAACCTGTGTAAACTGATGTAGATATACCATCTGTTGGGTTTGTGGGTGAAGTTTGCTTTAAAAATTATCCAAACTGTGTCCCTTTTATAGCATTTTTTTTTCTTGTAGCTTTTATTATTTTGTATCATGTGGGTTGGTGTGTCCTATTTCTCATATTATTCCATCTTTATGAAGTCAGCATCCATATGTTATCTTTAAGAAAAAAGCTATATATACATTGTAATTACTCAAGCATACACCTAAGGGTATGTATGAAATTTTAGTAAAAATCTTTTATTCTGTCAATGTAATTGTAGCATATTTATTTAAGATTTAGCCTTACTATGCAACTAAATTTCAAGTAACTCTAATCTATTACTTTAGTTTCAAGGTAATCAATTCCAGAATGTGCTATAACAATTTTCTTCACACAACATAATTACATCTATATATACATATATTGTATCAGAGAAGATTAAGCTGTATGTCAGATGATTTGCCAATGTTAAATCTGTTGGCAGCATTCAGTAATGTCTTTTTTAATAAAATAAAAAGAAAAATTATAAGCTTAATAATTTATATTCTAATGGAAATGAAAAATTGTTATATAATCCCATCATTGACTTCTTTTTATGATTGCTTAAAATAGGTTTTCATGTAAAAGTTGTACTTCAAAAGATATATTTTTTTAATAAATGTAAAACCAACATTAGATGTCAGGGAAAAATTATTGGTGTTCGATAATACATATTATTTTTTGTAATACTTGGTTTGGCAAGTCCCCATTCTATTTTGATTTATATTTTATTCTTCTGATTTATATTTTAGAGATGTTAGTAGTTTTACAGTGAAGTAGCAAGAAGTTCTCTCTGTCTCATTCACTCCTGCTAAATATTTTACAGTTCTACAGAACGTGATCTATAAACCATCATCATTTCCAGGAAGCATGTTCCAAAAGAACTACAGACATGAAAAACCACTGAAGTTTAATATTTTTATAGCATAACAAACAGTAAGGCTATCACAGCCCCACAGTAATTTAAGATGGGATGAGGTTATCTATTGCAACTTTTAGGCCAACATGATGGAATCTGCTGCCGGAATCCAGACAAGCTAATTAATCTCTTCTTTATTATCTTCTTGATAAAGCTGTACACTCTAAAGTAGGAAATTTCAATTTAAATTCATATTTCTTGTATAAAGCTCTAAGTTTTTTTTTTTTCCTCCAGGCTTTAGGGCTCACATTGCTTTCTGAAACAGTGCAACACAAATTTGATCCCTTGACCACATTGGGTTCTTTCATGTTCTGATAATACATTGCAAACATACTATGTCTTCTGTGTTTTAAAGACAGAGCTCAAGATATTATTCTCTTCTTATCTAAGATCAACATCAAAATACTCTCAATAAGTATTATTTGACATGATATTAATATAGGCCTCTCAAGACCATGTTATCAAAATGTTTTCTAAATTTCCTAAATAAGTTTGCAAGGACCAAAATTGGAAACAGTATTCATATGTGGTCTGATTTGCAGGGTTGACAGTAGAGATTTAGTCTTCTTCATACTAAAGAGTGAGTCAGTGACAAACCTCAGGGATCCAAATTATTGGTTATCATTTTCTTAAAATGTTGTGACTGTAGTCAATCAATTCAATCACTGTTAACAAAATACAAATCTGTTTTATGTCCTTATAAACTGTTCAGCTATGTCCTCCTTCCTGTTTTCTAGTTGAATAGCTGATTGCCATAGTAGAAATATAAAACAATGAATTTTTAATATAAATTTGGGACACGTTTTACATTTAAGAAAAACATTAACATCATCTGTATTCAACAAATTAAACATATATATGTAAATATATTCTTTGAATTTATATTCCTTCTTCAGGTAGCAGAATGGCCAATATCATAGGCTTTGGGAACCTGCATATGCTACTCGTTAGCATTCTTATTGGTATATGTATGCCCTTCTGTCATAATTTCACTCGAGAAAGAAATTTAGATGATGTTTGCATGGCATATTTTCTGTATCAGATGATTTTCAAGTAGGATTTCCAAGGTACTAATATACTTAAAAGGCTAAGGTTAGACAAAGATTTTCTGTAACTCAATTTATCTTCTATGAAATAATAGACTGATTTATCCTATGATTATTTTAATCAAAAGTACAAAGTTTCATAAAAATAAATTATCAACTCAATTGTGATATTAAGGAATAATTCAATGAGTATTGCAGTTTTCTATAAGAATGAGACTCTGCATTAAATTCAGTTTTCCATTGTTCTTCATCTAAAATTTATGCCAAGAAGGTAAATTAACTTTGGAGTTTTGGGAAATTTCGATGATCATTTATTTTCCTAATATGACACTATCACATACTTTCTAAATTAGTAAAATTCTGTTAACTCATAATACTCATGGTATATAACACTTGGTAAAAAGTTAAAACAACTGTTTTTAATTAAATAAAATACAACAAAAATTATATTGAATAATTTTCTTCTCAGTTCTTAAAAACACTTTCAGTCTGTATACAATTACGGAGTCTCAAGAAACATTAAAAAATACATATTTTTACCTTGACCTGGTAGAATTTATCAGCTTTACGTTTCCTGTAGAATGAACAATGCATATAGAAATGAGGTCAAATGATCCTGTGAGCGGTGTTCGCTTGGTACGGTGGGTGGCAGAGTTTTGATTGTTTTTTCTTGGTGTAAACTGTTTTCATCACCAGTTCCATTTTAGCACCAGAAACAACCTCGCACAACTGAAAAAATATACTTCAGTGTTGGGCTCTTACCACATATATACAAATATACATCTGGCATTTTTGGTCTTACATTTGAAATACTTTGTTTCTGTTTAACTTCATAAGTATGAATAGCATAGTAGATTTTGTGACATAAAAGTTGAAATGTAAGCATTGAAGTTAAGCAAAGGTTTAGCCTCTGAAGAAGATCCACAATTAATACAAGAATTACTGTCTTGCATGGATATCATGGGGATTATTTAATGTGTTGCCTGTTCACAGTGAATGACTATAGTTTTTGTATTTTCCTGGAAAGAGAAAGAATATAAATTGTAAGGGTAATTAGAAGTCATGTAAGACCCAATAATTAGGAAATCAGTAATATCTCAACAGTGTTTTCAAGAAACTGATTTTGTTTGGATTGCTAATTCTATACATGCTTTCCTAAAGCTGCCTATAACTATTTCAAATTCAAGTAACAGATATTTAGTGACACTGCCTTGTAACTTACGCAGGCTATGCAGCTTCCATTCAGTTTTTAATTAGAATTATGAGTAAATTATTCATTGTCTGTTGGAGTTGCCTAGAGGAGAGAAAGTAGTTGAAGGTTTCATAAGTCAAGGGAGAGAGTTGCCACTTAAAATATAAAATTATTGAGAAAAATATGGTGGAAACTGTTATTTGGATATTATTATTGTGTCTTACAAATAATTTCTCATTGTTGTTATTGGATACTCAAAGGTTTCTACATAACTTTAAAAATAAGTGAGAAAATTTATGATTATTTTTGTTGTTAATTTTTCATCTTAGATGTCATTGATTTCTATTGCCTTGGTCCTTAGTAGTAATTCAATTATTAATACATTAGTATTTGGCTGATGTATTAAAATGTAACTGTGCTTCCTCAGTTTTCCAGTATTTTTATAATATTTAAGTAAGATGAAATAAGCCTACTTTTAGTATTTATGCTATTGAAACTATTTTTGGCTTAGACATTTTGGAAATCTTGTACGAATAAGTTTAGTAGTTATTTTCTGACCTTTTAAGTTGACAGATTCCAGTTCATTAAACTGGCCTATTTCCAGAAATTGTAATAAATTCTTTGAAATGGAAATCACCCCTTAGAATCATAGGATGTCAACATAGCTAGAGCATTTGGCCATGCTTTCATTTTAATTCCCACTTTAGTATGTCTTTTTGTGGTCCAAGAAAATGGTTTATAGTGTAATATATTTGCCTAAAAAATGTCAGTTTATTTGAAATCAATCTCTTTTTTCTATCTGACAAAAAACTCCATGTACCTTTCATTTCAGGGATGTTCTTTTCATTCTCTCTTTTTCTCCTCTGTATGTGTGTGCGTGTGTGTGTATATATGTGTATGTGTGTATGTGTGTTCTAAAACCTGTAAAAATCCAACATCTTCACCATGGGGTTCTTTGGTAATTGACTTATTTAGCTGTTCCCTAAATTGAGTCACTCAGGAAAGTGTCCCTATAATTATTTTGTAGCACCATCATTACCTTATCACAAAAATAGTTCTTGGAGGTGAAAGGAAGTTTCCAATTTTTAGAAGATTGCACTACAATAATCTGTGCTTATTCTCTTCTGTTTTATTGTGTACAATTTAAGGCAATACACATTAAAATTTTTGTTTTCAGTGCTAGGGCTTAGTGTGTTTCATTGAATCTCTTCTCAATATGTACAGTCCAAAGGAAGTTATTCCAACTGTTTAGTGTAACAATTTAGTAAAACATCCTTAAAAGTGTTACATATATTAGAAAGAGCTTAAGTGTACTCAAAATTTGAAAATCATTATAGAATGTAAAATTATTTAGCATAACTTTGGATACTGTAGTTAGGTAGAAGTCAATATATATAGACTTGCTCTCACCCCAAATCAAATTTTGCCTTTAAAAGTTTCCACACATTCTTATGTTTAATTTTTTACATTTAAATAATTGTTTTAACACTTGAAAAAAGTATCATAATTGAAAAAGCATGTGTTGTATTGGCTGATTTATTTGACTTTATGTGGAAAATGGAATATCCAAGGAAATTACAGGTCATACTGTATTTTCTGATATCTCTTATTAAAATGTAAACATTTAAAAATAGAACATAATACATATATTTATATTTTTATTTTTAAACATTTTAGATAGAGCAACTAAATATTCAAACTATTAGTGCCACAAATTAAATTATCAAATTTGTTTGTGTTATCTTGCACAATTATGTATAGTTTAGGTGTGATTTATGTCGACATTGGGTATTCCCTGTGGTACTAATAAAGTGTACTAACTCAGCTCTTGACCTTTTCCAATCTAATTTCACAAAGAATAACCAACTAGTTAAAAATAATAGAATACATTTTTTTCTCTACATGAAAACATATTCATTAAGGAAAATAATTGAAAACATATATATGAATTAACCCAAAAACCTTTCTTCTTGGACTCAGTCACATAACAATATAACTACATTAGTACATGAAGTAAATGTTCAGAAACAGGGAATGATTTCTTACAGATCACTTTTCCTTTTTAGAACAATTAAAAATGCTGAACAATTGTTTTGATATGTTTTAAAACACGATAAAGGTAAAATGGCTGTAATTTTCACCAAAGCAATGTAAGAAGATGGATATCCAGAGAGATCAGCCATGCCATGTTCACTTTGGCCAATTTTGAAAAAGTTGCTTGTGAGATTAAAAACTCAATAACTTTAAAAAACTTGGGAAGAGAGTGGAAATTTTCTATCTGGTACTAAAGTTTAAAGAGGTTACCTAGTAAAATCCCTTCTCGAAAGAAGTTGAAAACCTCAAAGTGGCCACAATTTAAAAGGAAGAATGACTTGAACATAAACATACCCTTACATGGTACTATGACCTGAATATTTGTGTACCCTCTACATCTCCATGTTGAAATCCTAACCCCCAAGATGATGGTATTGGAGGGTGGTTGGAGCCTTTAGGGCAAGATTAGGTCATGAGAGTGTAACCCTCATGAATAGGATTAGTGTCCTTACAAAACAGACCCAAGAGAGATAGCTTGCCTCCTCTGTCATTTGAGGTTACAGGGAAGAAACAGTGAGGAGATAGGAAGGAGGCCTATACCGGCCCTTGAGTCTGCTGGTGCATTGATCTTGGAAGTCTCAATTTCCAGAATGAAATAGAAATAAATTTGTATTATTTGTAAGCCACCAGCTTATGCTATTCTGTTATGGCAACCCTGAATAGACTAAGACTCATGAACTACAGGCCCATTTCAATCCATCTTACTTTTTGCAATTAGATTTTGGTGGTACTGGATTGCTACCGAACTTCCTGGCCTGCCGGATGTAAAAATATTTACTTTCTATATAAGAAAAGATAATTTCATTCCCTGCCTCATATTCTTTCCATTAACAACTTAAAAAAAAATGTGATGTCACTAACAGATTGAGAAATAACCATAGATTTAAGGAAAAAGGACAATTTGAACAAAAACCAGTAGAAAAAATAGAGAATAACAGCATCCTTCAAGGGCTCCAAGCATTTGAGGAAGACTTTAAAATAACTATTCTCTCTGTTCAAGAAGAAATGGCAAGATTGACAACCTGTAAACAAAATCAAGTGAAAATTCTAAAATCGAAACAAAGCAATAAACAAATCACAAACTAAATATAGAAACATAACACCAAAAACAAAACAAAACAAAACAAAACAAAAAAAAACCACACACACAACTAAAAAGAAAGATATGGGAATTGATAATTATACCAAATGAACCTCAAGCTACTGAACAGTTGGGAAATATGTAAAATAGATCAAGTTAGAGCATAAAAGAAGAAGGTATAAAATGCAGTCATTTGGAATCCCAAAAGACATGGTGATAAAGAATGGCACAGAAGCAATTTTCAGAGAGATAATTATCAATAATTGCCCCAAACAGATAATCTCAAGTCAGTTTCCAGAAGTTCTATAAGGCAGGAGCAAGGATGAAATTATCTTTATTCCTATCCTTCTATCTTTTAATCCATCTATATATCTTTGTATCTATGTACCTATATAGCCCCCTGGGCATTTCACAACAAAATTGCAGAAAACGAAAGAGAAAGTGATCTTTAATTTTTAAAGTATTTTAGACATAATTCACATACCATAAAATTCACTTTTTAAAAGTGTACAATGTACCTGTTTATAGAAAATTCACAAAGTTGTACAATCATTGCCACTATTTAATTCCAGAACATAATACTTTCAAGGTTAATTAATGTTGTAAGCTATATCCACAATCCATTCATCTTTTAAAATAATTATTGAATATATTCCCTTGTATGCATCTACCACATCTGTTTATTCATTCAGCAGTTGATAAGTTTGGGCTATCATCATACATGTACATATTTTTGTGTTTTTTCTTAGGATACAATTTCTATGCTGTATGATACATCTATGTTTAACATTATGAAGAACTGCCAAAGTGTGCTGCAAAGTGGCATTATCATTTTACCTTCCCACCAATGGTATATGCGAGGTTCTACTTCTCCACATTTTGCCAACAGTTGTTATCATCTTTTTTTAACTGTAGTCATCCTAGTGGGTGTGAAGGGGTATCTCATTATGGTTTTGTTTTGCATTTTCTGTAACAACTAACGATAGTGATCATATATTTTTGCACTTATTGACTACATGTACTATGTATTTCTTTGGAAGAACTGTATCTTCAAATTCTTTGTCCATTTTTAATTGAGACAGTTGCCTTTTTATTGTTATGAGTTCATTCTATATTCTGAATTAGTGGTTCCTTATAAGATATAGTTTGGGAATATTTTCTACCATTCTATCAGTTGTCTTTACACTTGTCTGATGGTGTCCTTTGAAACATAAAATGTGTTAATTTTTTATCACTTATGATTTTGTTATATGTAAAAAAACTATTGCTTAATCCAAGGTCATGAAGATATATTCATAGATTTTCTTCTAAAAGTTTTATAGATTTAGCTCTTATATTTAAGTATTTGGTCCATTTGTAGTTTTTTTTTTTTTTTTTTTTGTATAATGTGAGATAAAGGTCCAACTTTAGTATTTTGTATGGGAATAAACAATACAAAAAGGATATTCTATGCTTATTGAATGGTCTTAGCATCCTTGTTAAAAATTACTTGACCATAAATGTGGAGAAATATAATTGGATTTGCAATTTCGTCATGGATTTTTTTTTTTTTTTTTTTTTGAGATGGAGTTTTGCTCTGTCACCCAGGCTGGAGTGCAGTGGCACGACCTCGGCTCACTGCAAGCTCCGCCTCCCGAGTTCACGCCATTCTCCTTCCTCGGCTAATTTTTTTGTTTGTTTGTTTGTTTTGTATTTTTAGTAGAGACAAGGTTTTACCTTTTTCACGATCTCCTGACCTCGTGATCCGTCCGCCTTGGCCTCCCAAATGCTGTGATTGGGATTACAGGAGTGAGCCACCACGCCCGGCCCTGTCATGAATCTTTTATAACTGCATTTATGTTAGTAAATTTTGTCTTTATTAGTGTTTCATATAGTAAGTTTTCAAAATACAAAGTGAAAGTCTTCCAACTTTGTCTGTTTCAATATTATTTGGACTATTTTGTGTCTCTTTCATAGCTGCAAAAATTTTCAAATCAGCTTGTTAATGTCTTAAAAAAAACAGCTTGGATTGAGACTATAGAAGAATTTGGGGATTTTTGCCACCTTAATAATGAATTTTCCAATTCATGAACACGGGACATCATTCCATTTGTTTAGATTTTCTTTAACTTTTTTCCATGAAGTTTGTAGTTTACAGTACATAGCTCTTATATTACTTTTGATTATATCTGTTTCATTACTATAAGTATTAGCCTTTATTGTTTTTGAAGATGTTGCTAATGGTACTTAATTTCACTTAGGGATTGTTTATTGCATGTGTACAGAAATATTATTGATTTTCATGTACTGATTATGCATCCTGTGAACCTGCTAAACCCACTCTTGATTCTAAGTTTGTCTGTGAATGTGTGTGTGTCTATTCCTTAGAATTTTCTATATGGAAGATTGTGTCATATGCCATAGAGATAGTTTTAATGTCCCTCTCCAAATAAGTTGTCTTATTTTTTTTTTTTCCTAATTTCCCTGGAAAAAATATTCAGTACAATATTGTGGTCTGTTCCTAATTTTTTGGGGAAGAATTTCAGTCTTTCACCATTAAATATAATGTAGCTGAGGATTTTATTTTGGTAGGTCTTGGAAATAAAATCTCACAAGCAGCCAAATGGTTAAAAAGAGAAAAACAGTGAACTGTTAATGAATAAAAGTAAGAAATGCAACTAATTTTTCATATGAAGAAATGGAATCCATAAGATGATAAAATATTTTGAATATGTCACAGAAGATTTCTGAAAAGTAAGATTCTGTTTTCAGAAAAATATCATTCAAGGATAAATATATAATAAAGACATTTTCTGAATTTATTACAAGTAGACATACTCTAAAAGAAAATTTAAAGTATCTTGTTTGGGCAAACAGATAATTTGAGATGAAAGCTTGAAGATGTGCAAATAAATTAAAAAAAATTACATATATGCAAAGTTAAGGGATAAAAAATAATGTCATGTGAGATTTAAAAAATAGTTAAACATTTACAAAAACATCATTTGTCAAGAGTTAGCTTAATGGAGTTACAGTATTTTGACATACTTGCATGAACTGTGTTGAAAAAAAAAGTACCAATTAATGTTAGAATTTATTTGCCAAGCATTTTGTTTTGTATATACTAGGATAGCTACTGTTACAGATTTAACCGTGTACCCCCAAAGTTATTCAGATCCTTAACCCCATTACCTAAGAATTTGGCCTTATTTGGAAGCACTATCTTCATAGCACTAATAAGTTAAAATGAAATCATTGTGGTGGCCCCTAATCAAAATGACTGGTGTCCTTATAAGAAGGGGAACACAGATATAAGCACACAAGACAGAATATTTTATGAAGATGAAGGCAGAGATTGGGGTGGTACATCTAGAATTCAATGAATGATGAATATTGCCAGCAAATCACCAGAAGCTAGGAGAAACATGAAACAGACTCTTTTTCACAGCACTCTGAAGTAACCAAAATGGCTGGCACCTTGAACTGTGGAACTATGAGGCAATCAATTTCTGTTGCTAAGCCACCCAGTTTGTAATGCTTTGTTATGACAGCCCTAGTGATCTAATATAGATTTTTCTAAAACAATATTGAAACAGTGTAAATAGTATATATGTTTAAAGATAATAAAATAGATAGATCTAGATCTATCTACATTCACATAAATGTATAATGATAAGACAGTATTTCATAAATTAGAAGTCAAGAGAGGTGATTTAAAAAAAGCACAAAAAATGGAGAGCATATAGTAAAAAAAGGAAAGTGTACAGTAATAAAACTGAAATGAAAAAATAAATGCAATACAAATATAATTGTAGAATTAAGCAGTCTTCTCTTAGCAATCAGTAGATCAATAGACATGAAAATCATTAAAAATATAGAAGGCCTGAAAAATACAATTAAGTAATTTGAGCTAGATTAATTTATATAAAATATGCATGATTTCCAAGTGCATGTGAACATTTGCCAAAATATACTCCACACCATAAAACAAAGTTAACATATTTAAATCATTGTAATCTTGCAAATATGCAGTTCATAAATGTATAAATGTACACTTTTTCCCCTGAGAATCTTTTTTAAAACCAACTCAATTATTTCAATTAGTATTGTAATATTTATTTTTCCTCAGTTATCTGCTCATGTATGATTAAGCTAGAGTCAGGAGGGTCTGCTGTCTGAATTATAATAAATATGGGGAAATGGAGAAAACACTGTTATTTTAGTCTCAGGGATGCTTCCGATAAGAACCAGGCAAACTTTTTGTGTATAGTGCCAGCTAATTGATACCTTAAGCTTTGAAGCCATCTGATATCTATCACAACTACTGAAATTTGCCATTGTAGTGTGAAAACAGTCATGGACAATACATAAACAAATAAGCCTGGATGGGTTTCAGTGAAAATTTATGGACCATGTCATTTGAACTTTATATAGCTTTCATGTGTCAGAAATATTATTCTACTTTTCAATTTTTCTTCAATAGTTAAAAAAATGTAAAAATAATTTTTATTCCATGGCCAATATAAAAACAAGAATCGGATGAGCTTTGGTCCATATGCTTTATCCTTGCTCTACATACCTGAAGTAGAATAACTACACTGGCAATCCGTCTTTATCAATAAAAACATGCCTTTTACACTCACTCCTTCAACCACCCACCCCTTCACCATTGACCCAGTACACTGGTCCAGAATGTCCTTCTTTAAGAGTGACAAAGGCATTTCCAATTTTAGAATTGTAAAACAAGAAAATTAAATTTTAACATATTTCACATAAGAAACATATGGACAATTTTAATGCAGTGTTTAATTTCATTCTAGGGTTTTTAATCTTATGAAAAAAATGGTAATTCAGCTCTATTTTAACTCTCTTTTATAGTTACAACATGTTATGTTGGATGGAAATTTTCTTAAACCTTGCAAACTATGTTTTTGAAAAAACTAAAGTTTTGTGTCTGTTATGAAAATGAATTTTAAAATACTTAGGAGAGAATAAAAGTAGTTAAAATTACCTAAAAAGTAAATAAACATTTGAAAAAGCTCTAAAATAATGGAGAACTCAAGAGGTACATAAAGAGATTTTGAAAATCAGATTTGAGACATGGCAATGAGAACTTTAGAACCAGAAATTATTTCTGCAGTGACACAGACTCCTGGCCCCTAAATTTTGACAATTTAGTACTGAAGGGATTAGATATCTGATAACATGAATATATTTTGGAAAAAAACAAGAGCATGAAAAATACGTGTTTGGTTGGGAACACACACACACACACACACACACATACATGAGGAGGCCTTGTTGCAGTGACAAGAGAAGGCACGTGTGATTTTCGCTGTATAGGCCAAGGATGATGGAGAACATCACAAAATAAAACATTTTCAAGTCCTGGCTTGTCCTCAAAAAGAAATGTTTCATTTTAATTTTTAGTTTTAGGGCACAGAGCACCTAAACACCAATGAGAATAAGAAAAATTATCAGGACTATTTAAGTCATGGACATATAATGTATTTATATAATACTTCTAAAGTAACCATAAAGTGGTAATCAGAGTTAGTGAATTGAAAAATGGAAATTTATAACATTATATTCTTTTTGTTGTATGTAATGTATTAGGTGTGTCTAATATCAAAATATCAAAATCTAGACTTACAGTCACAGGCCTAAAGTTGATGACTGACGTAAATTGAGAATTACCTTCTCAAAATAAAATAAAAACTTGAACTGCTCATTGTCAGGAAGTGTTATTGAGAATTTTCCTCTGTATTTCACACATTCTAATTATTTCTTATATTTCAAGCTCAAGAAAATAACAAGATTTTCTTTCATCTGCGTTGAGAATCATTGCTTTCAAAAACTGACACATGGATTATGTAATTTGTCTCATAGAATCCTGAGAAATGGACAGAACTGGTGTTATCTCCATTTATACGTGGAGAAACTGAGATTAAAGACCAAGTATTGTAGTCGAATACACTTGGTAACTGACTGAAGTAGAATTCAATTTGTCCGACTCCAAAGTCCATGCTCTTTCCGTTAAAACACCCTTTCTTCCGTGAATGTGTATTCCTTGCAGTGGTTTGCCTGTTTCAGATGTTTAATAGCTAATCATAACTAAGACCTTATATTTGTAGAACGCTTTGCTATTTAACCAAATTTTCACATAGATTAGTTGAGGTTATGGACCATGTGAGAACGCAGGGAAACTAAAAATATTTCAATTTATACAGAAACCATCTGGATTTTAGAATGTTTGACCTAATTTTGTTGGCAAGAATACCCAGGCATAAATAAAGGATACTGAGATTTGATCTCTATTCTTTTACTTCCAAGTATTTCAAGTTTTTCTGTGACTACATATTGCTTCACAATCCATATTTTTATTAATTCTTTGTAAATGTGTATAGTTGTATATTTGTAAAATACTTTCACAGAAATTTTTATCAGTGTCAGAACATCTCTTTGAGATAAGTAAGACAGCATTGTGAAGGGGAAAGAATTTATAATTTGGTAATAGAAAGCCTATGAATCAAAGGTTTTATCTTTCCTTTAGTTTTTCTTTCTTTGAAATTTCCTAATGTATGTTTATTATATGCTAAGAATTATTCTGAGACTATAAGTGAATCTGTAAACATAACATTGAAGAGTCTATAAATAAAATTGGAGGAAATGAGCAAAGCAAAGATGTATAATTGTGCAGTAGAGTCAGGCTCATGCCCCGAGAGAGAGGCTTCTACATTATCCTATGGGAATATCAAAGAAGAGCCATGGAAAGTAGAGAGGAGATTTAAGGGAAATCTTCCTGAAATGAATGACATTTGAGCTGAATTTTAAAAGATGAATAATAGCAATATCACATAGAAAGAAACTTATATGCTGGCAAAGAGAAATAGATCAGGAAACATTCAGACAGTAAAACAGTATCTTTAGACATATTAACAAGTATACTGGGGGATCATAGGAAGTGACCAGAAAGTTAAGCAGTAGCCAACTCCTCATTGCTTACTGACGATAAAATGAAAAGACTTATATGATAATCTAAAGAGTATAAACTGTACACCAAAATTTGTGTCAAGACATAAAAATATTTTAAGTAGGTTATACCATGAAAACTTGATGGCTTAGAAAAATCACTTAGAGTGTAGATGAGAAGAGTTAGAAGGTAGGAAGATATAAGGATATAAATAGAGGAATGAGACCAGAAACTGAGGCTTCAGAGGTCAGTAATTAGAACATTGGGAACCAGAAACAGGATAAGTAGTTTTTTTGGAGAAAATATAATAAATATAATTATAGAGACATTTGGTTAGAATTTCTCATATCCATAGGTACATGGAATTTACATATACAAATCTTGTGCATATCAGAGAATTCCTGGCTAGAATTTTTAATTTGGAACATACAGGTATGTTCCAAAGGACAAAGATAAATAAAAAAAAATTATTCAAATGCCACCTTTAACATGAGATGAACAAAAGGCTGAGTAAAGAGCTTGGAAAATATTGAAATATAAGGATAAACATCAGAGACATCTAAAAAATGTATTGAGAAGAAATGGCCAAGAATTAGGACCATAAAAGTCGATGTGGTGGTTGCCAACAATGCCAGGTAGTCAAACAAAAGATAAGTGCCCCCAACTTTTAAAACTGGAAGGTTATCAGTATATTCATCTATAATTATACAGCTTTATGGCCTTGGGTAAGTTATGTCTCAGATAATTTGGTCAAAACCAATAGAAAATAGCAGTTACATTAAAGCTTTAATGAAGAATTAAAAACAATATGCAAGTTTTCAAACCAGTCACTATTTTAGAGAGGACATTTAAAAATGACTAATACATTTCCTATACCTGTAATCTGGAACTGAGATAAAGAGAGGAAAAGCTATGAATTGAAAGTTACATGACCAGAGAATAACAACCTTGAAACTTCAACCCAGCTCCCCAAATTTTACATCCAGTAGACCATAGTTAGCTTTCATAAATGCTGAGGATAAAAAGCAAACAAACAGCACTGTACTGATTTTTAAAAATATATAGAAAAACAAGTATGAGAAAAATTTTGGTATAAAAAAACAAATTGTGGCAGAAATAACAACAGCAGTGGGAAATATTCTAAATGTCCCATTATAACTCATTTCCCATATCCCATCAGTCACCTTGAAGTTAATTTTTTTTAAACTGCTGAATATTTATTTATTTATTATACTTTAAGTTCTAGAGTACATGTGCACAACGTACAGGTTTGTTACATATGTATACATGTGCCATGTTGGTGTGCTGCACCCGTTAACTCATCATTTACCTTAGGTATATCTTCTAATGCTATCCCTCCCCCCTCCCCCTTCCCCACAACAGGGCCTGGTGTGTGATGTTCACCTTCCTGTGTCCAAGTGTTCTCATTGTTCAATTCCCATCTATGAGTGAGAACATGCAGTGTTTGGTTTTCTGTTCTTGTGAAAGTTTGCTGAGAATGATGGTTTCCAGCTGTATCCATGTCCCTACAAAGGGCACAAACTCATCCTTTTTTATGGCTGCATAGTATTCCATGGTGTATATGTGCCACATTTTCTTAGTCCAGTCTGTCACTGATGGACATTTGGGTTGATTCCAAGTCTTTGCTATTGTGAATAGTACCGCAATAAACATACGTGTGCATGTGTCTTTATAGCAGCATGACTTATAATCGTTTGGGTATATTCCCAGTAATGGGATGGCTGGGTCGAATGGTAATTCTAGTTCTAGATCCTTAAGGAATCGCCACACTGTTTTCCACAATGGTTGAACTAGTTTACAGTCCCACCAACAATGTAAAAGTGTTCCTATTTCTCCACATCCTCTCCAGCACCTGTTGTTTCCTGATTTTTTAATGATTGCCATTCTAACTGGTGTGGGATGGTATCTTATTGTGGTTTTGATTTGCATTTCTTTAATGGTGAGTGATGATGAGCATTTTTTCATGTGTCTGTTGGCTACATGAATGTCTTCTTTTGAGAGTGTCTGTTCATATCCTTTGCCCACTTTTTGATGAGGTTGTTTGTTTTTTTCTTGTAAATTTGATTGAGTTCTTTATAGGTTCTGGATATTAGCCCTTTGTCAGATGAGTGGATTGCAAAAATTTTCTCCCAATCTCTAGGTGGCCTGTTCACTCTAATGGTAGTTTCTTTCTCTCTGCAGAAGCTCTTTAGTTTAATGAGATCCCATTTGTCAATTTTGGCTTTTGTTGTCGTTTCTTTTGGTGTTTTAGACATGAAGTCCTTGCCCATGCCTATGTCCTGAATGGTATTACCTAGGTTTTCTTCTAGGGTTTTTATGGATTTGAATTCTCTAATCCATCTTGAATTAATTTTCACATAAGGAGTAAGGAAAGGATCCAGTTTCAGCTTTCTACTTATGGCTAGCCAATTTTCCCAGCACCGTGTATTAAATAGGGAATTCTTTCCCCATTTCTTGTTTTTGTCAGGTTTGTCAAAGATCAGATGGCTGTAGATGTGTGGTATTATTTCTGAGGGCTCTGTTCTGTTCCATTGGTCTATATCTCTGTTTCAGTACCAGTACCATGCTGTTTTTGTTACTGCAGCCTTGTAGTATAGTTTGATGTCAGGTAGCGTGATGCCTCCAGCTTTGTTCTTTTGGCTTAGGATTTTCTTGGCAATGCAGGCTCTTTTTTGGTTCCATATGAACTTTAAAGCAGTTTTTTCCAATTCTGTGAAGAAACTCATTGGTAGCTTGATGGGGATGGCATTGAATCTA
>NW_012106587.1:667970-669360 GCF_000951045.1 Mandrillus leucophaeus
TCTATTGAGATAATCATGTGGTTTTTGTCTTTGGTTCTGTTTATATGCTGGATTACATTTATTGATTTGCGTATGTTGAACCAGTCTTGCATCCCGGGGATGAAGCCCACTTGATCATGGTGGATAAGTTGATGGGTCTTGACTCTTTATCCAATTTGCCAGTTGTGTCTTTTAATTGGACCATTTAGTCCATTTACATTTAAGGTTAATATTATTGTGTGTGAACTTGACCCTGTCTTTATGACATTAGCTGGTTATTTTGCTTGGTAGTTGATGCAGTTTCTACCTAGCATTGATGGACTTTACATTTTGACATGTTTTTGCAATGGCTGGTACCTGTTGTTCCTTTCCATGTGTAGTGCTTCCTTCAGGATCTCTGTAGGGCAGGCCTGATGGTGACAAAATCTCTCAACATTTGCTTTTTCTGTAAAGGATTTTATTTCTCCTTCACTTATGAAACTTAGTTTGGCTGGATATGACATTCTGGTTTGAAAATTCTTTAAGAACATTAAATATCGGCCCCACCTCTCTTCTGGTGTGGAGAGTTTCTGTTGAGACATCTGCTGTTAGTCTGATGGGCTTCCCTTTGTGTGTAACGCGTTCTTTCTCTCTGGCTGCCTTTAACATTTTTTCCTTCATTTCAACTTTGGTGGATCTGACAATTATGTGTTTTGGAGTTGCTCTTCTCGAGGACTATCTTTGTGGCGTTCTCTGTATTTCCTGAATTTGAATGTTTGCCTGCCTTACTAGGTTGGGGAAGTTCTCCTGGATGATATCCTGCAGAGTGTTTTCCCACTTGTTTCCATTTTCTCTGACACTTTCAGGCACACCAATCAGATGTAGATTTGGTCTTTTCACATAATCCCATATTTCTTGGAGGCTTTGTTCATTTCTTTTTACTCTTTTTTCTCTACACTTCTCTTCTCACTTCATTTCATTCATTTGATCTTCAATCACTGATACTCTTTCTTCCACTTGATGGAGTCAATTACTGAAGCTTGTGCACTTGTCATGTAGTTCTCGTGTTGTGGTTTTCATCTCTATTAGTTCTTTTAAGGACTTCTCTACATTGGTTATTCTAGTTAGCCATTCGTCAAGTCGTTTTTCAAGGTTTTTAGTTTCTTTGTGCTGGTTACGTAGTTCCTCCTTTAGCTCTGAGAAGTTTGATCGACTGAAGTCTTCTTCTCTCGACTTGTCAAAGTCATTCTCCGTCCAGCTTTCTTCCATTGCTGACAATGAGCTGCGTTCCTTTGGAGGGGGAGATGCGCTCTGATTTTTTGAATTTCCAGCTTTTCTGCATTGTTTTTTCCCTATCTTTGTGGTTTTATCTGCCTTTGGTCTTTGATGATGGTGACATACTGATGGGGTTTTGGTGTAGGTGTCCTTTCTG
>NW_012106587.1:670751-673962 GCF_000951045.1 Mandrillus leucophaeus
AAAAAAACAAAACAAAAAATTAGCCAGGCGTGGTGGTGAGCACCTGCAGTCCCAGCTTCTCGGGAGGCTGAGGCAGGAGAATGGTGTGAACCCGGGAGGCGGAGCTTGCAGTGAGCCAAGATTGCCGCACGGCACTCCAGCCTGCGCGACAGAGCAAGACTCCGTCTCAAAAAAATAAAAGAAAATGCAGAAATCACCTGTGTTCTGTGTCACTCACGCTGGGAGCTGGAGGCTGGAGTTGTTCCTATTCATCCATCTTTGGTGTGCCCCCACTGCTCCAAGTTAAAACTTTTGACTGTTTTTTCTCTCATTTCTAATTGTTCATTTCAAAATTATGCAGTAATGACACTTATATTCCTCTCTTCTCTCTCTCCACTTGTTATTTCTAATTGTTTCAAATTTCATTATAGTGGAGTAATGACATTTACACTACTTTTTCTTTCAAAGCTACAAAGTAAGGAAAAGAAACAGAATTCTGTCTTTGACAAAACCAGGATATCCACAATACCAAAACTTAGCATGAGTAAGTAGAGAGCAGACAGAGAGTTGTTAAGTGACTTAGCAGTGCTGAGAGAGGTTAGAATTAAGAAACTACGGAAGCAGATATTAATGGGAAATATTTTGACTTATCTAGGAAAACTCAGGAAAAGCTTGGTAATGGATAGAGGTTACTAGTGACTGAAAACGAAGAGCTACTTTGAAAGTGTGTTCAAAAAAAATATTAAATTCTGTGGGCCACCTGACTTTGTACAGTCTAAAGGATTTCCCTCCCTGACCCATATAAAAGACAATAGGTACAAAAATTAAGCCAAAATGTCACTGACCTATTAAATGCAAACACAAAGGAGATAAAACAGAAGTGTTAGGTAGTATGACATACCTAGAGCACTCTTCTTACATTCATGTTTAGAATGCCCACTGTCAGGTCATTGGATGATAGAACCAGAAGAGGTCTACAGACTTGGCCAGTAGGAGTTCACATGTAATAAGAATATTGGCTATACAAGCTATCTATAATGGATCTCAATAATTAATACATTGTGTCCAGATGTAGAGTTCTTCCAATTGGCTTCTTAATCTGTTATACTTAAATTTGAATCGAGGGACAAAAATTATGTGATGTTTTAGAAGGATTTCCAACATAAAAGATAAATCCCAAAAGCGCAGCATAAGGGAAGCTCAGAATTTTTCCAGGAATATTCTGTGGCACAGTCTCACTATTAAAAATACAAACAAAAATAATAGCAATATTTAAAAAAAAAAAAAAAAGCCTCTCAGTACAATGCTAAAAGTTTGTTGGTTGCATGCTTGGTGGGGACTTAGAACGCTTCATAGAACTTCCATTTTTGGAATAGGATGATGACTCATTGTTTCTATTGGAAAAGATTCCACAGTGCAAATTCGTAAAGGCAGAAAGTGTTGCATTATCTATGGGGGTTATCTCTTTTGTGCTGAAATAAAATTACAATTTTAAATAGGACTTACCATAATACACTTTTATTTTGGCTGGAATAAAATTTTGAGACACATGTCTTTGAAATTACAATACTTTCATTTAGAAATACTCAGATTATGAATAATTTCCATGTTTTTAAACCCTGTTCTTTTTCTCTGCCACCAAATAAAGCATATTTGAACTAAACTAAGACAAAGTTAGTCAACTAATTTTAAAAAGGAAATTATCTACAAATGTTGAATTTTGTTATCAACACAAACATATTTCTTTGCAAAGGGCCTAAAACACTAGAGAGCCAAGACATGACATCTAAGAATATGACTATGACATAAGAATTACATCTGTTTCACATTCTAAAATAATGTCACTGAGCATTAAGTTTAAAACTCTTTAGCTTTATCATTGATTATGAATTATTTTTTGAGATAAATTATTAGGCCTATTTTGACACATTCCATAATTGTTCAGTCCAACTAAGGAGGTGTAGTTCAAGCAATAGCTCCTGATCGAACCACAGAATCTTGGATATGCATTCCTTAAAATATTTATTCTTTCAAAATATTTGTTTTTTTAATGCAGTTATCAAATTGGGGATCTACAAATGCATGGATAGTTAGTTTATTGTGACTGGTGATTGTATGTTGTAGACAACTGCTTATTTTAAATACTACAGTATGAGAATATTTGATGTATATTGAGTAATATCTGATTAGAAACTCATCTACCACCCCTATAGGTTATTATTCCATTAAAGCAATTTATAAGGTTGATATGATATTACAAAAGATTTATTTACTTTATGTTCTGCACCATCTACAATAACATAGCATTAATCAATTTCATGCAATAGCCCATTTCTAGATTATGGTTGCCAGAAAAAATAATGCACAATACCCTATACCTGATATAGGCTCAAGAACAGTACCTTTATGATGTAAATATAATGACACTTGATTTGTATTTTTATGTCAAAGAAAACATGTTAAAGTTATAATTTGGGGGAAAAACTTGTCATAGGAATATAACTTTTTCCTAAATAATTTATAAGTAACAAAAAGGAAATCTTAAAGAAAACTTTCAGATATTTTGCTCAAAATAGATACAATATTTTAAGAAATTACATGACTATGTAATTTTCGTGCATTTTTCTAATCCAGACTAGCTTAGAGAACTAAATTTTTCTTTTATCTAAAAATTCTACTTTTCTAGTAATTTTTATGCTATTAATTGTAATAGCTTTTCTGATCTCAGGAACAGTAAAACTTATAATAAATGTCTTTTTATGTTTGAATTTTGTTTTCTATGACTGAGTAGGCAATAATTAACTACATTGTCAAATAACTTAAGGGAAAATTCAGAGATAAGAATAATGTAAGTGGTAGGTAGGTAAGTCTAGAATTAGAAAATCTGGGAAATAATTAAACTCCATAGATTTGATGAGAGATTCTAAATAAGATCAAAATGTTCAATGGTTAGTAAACATTTCCATAACATGACATAATGTATCATTTACATCAAGACATTGTATGATCCAAGTTGTTACTTGGATCATTGTAATAGTGGTGTAAGTTACGAAATCACAGAGGCCTATTAGTTGAGTTAACATTTCCCAGCCGGGCGCGGTGGCTCAAGCCTGTAATCCCAGCACTTTGGGAGGCCGAGACGGGCGAATCACGAGGTCAGGAGATCGAGACCATCCTGGCTAACACAGTGAAACCCCGTCTCTACTAAAAATACAAAAAATTAGCTGGGCGT
>NW_012106587.1:674012-707841 GCF_000951045.1 Mandrillus leucophaeus
GTAATCCCAGTACCCAGGAGGCTGAGGCAGGGATGAGTGCTTGAACTCGGGAGGTGGAGATTGCAGTGAGCTGAGATCACGCCACTGCACTCCAGGCTGGGCAACAGAGCAAGACTACCTCAAAAAAAAAAAAAAAAAAAAAAAAAAAAAAAAACATTTCCCATGATCATTTAAACCCATGATAGAAAATATTCCAATAGAATATGTGCTGATAAAGAAAAAATAAGAAATCAATATTCTAATGGAGATATTCTAAAGAGTCAATGAAGTCAAAAAATTTAAAAGTAAGAGTAACTGACTAAGACAATTGAGAACAGAGTCAAATAACATGTAGGAGTTTGTTGGTGGAGGTTGAGCAGTTCTAGAGAAGAATAAGATCATTATTTTTTGTTTTAGAATTGAGTGGCTAAAACAGAATAGATGAAAATGTCACTAGAGTTTAAGGGACTGGGACGCCAATTTGTCAGAGGGATAATCCAAGTAGCTTTTTACATTATCTTTTACGAGAAACTGAGAAGCAGAAGCAAAGAATGGGAGGCCAGGGATAGAGTGATGAAGATGTTGGTAGATAATATAGAAAGAAGTAAAAAGGTGTGTGTGGCTAAGTTTAAGTACCAAAGAGCAATGGTATTTTGGACAATATCAGAGGGAAATGGTCTGGATAATTCTCGATAAAGTACGTGGAATGCCATCCTCATATCACAATCCTAATGACTGAGGAATGTGGAGAAAATTTCCCTTAAATTGAGAGGGTAACAGTAAGATAATTTGTTCTCAGGAAGAAACAAAATTTAATTGAAACATTCAGCAATGATTATACGGTCAAGTTTGTTAACTGAGGAGTATGCAAAATACCCTATACCTGATATAGGCTCAAGAACAGTGCCTTTATGACATGTAAATATAATGGCACATGTGGGAAATCTTAGGAGGAAAGGCAACTGAAGGAAGTTGGACTTGGAAAGAGGAAGTCCAGAAAATATGGGAACAAGCGCAATATGAGAGGATATATGATTTATAGTCATACATCTGGGCCAAAGATCTAGGACTACAAGAATGTGGAATATGGTTAAAGGAGCCAAAATTTAGACAGCTTCAGTCCCGGAAATTGGACTGCATAGGAATTGAATGAGAAGGACTCTGGGCCTTTTTAGGATTTAATTGTTCCTGGAATACACTGTAATTTCAAGGGAGTCTCTGAAGCAGTCTTATTATTACTATTTTTACTATTTCTCCTCTTCTTATGCAGTCAAATTTAATCAGGCACTAGGTCTATTAATTATATCTCTTGACTATTTTATTATCTCTCCTTCCTCCCTTCACCATTGCTGCTGCCACCACCTTAGCTTGTGTTAATCCTCTTTGAAAAGAAGTTAAAAGTTAAAGCAATTAAGATCTACACACTGGAGCTTGGCTGATTTTTTTAAAACACAGATCTTCCTTATTACTCGTCTGTTAAAAATATATAAAGGTCTTCTCACTGTTTATTAAATGCCTTGGCATGTTGTACAAGGATCTTTATAATCTGGAAACTTTCTAGTGTCATTTCCTGCCTGTGGACATATTCAGCCAAAGCTTTAACAGCGTCAAACTGCTAATATTTCTCCAAACACAATGTAATTAGTTAGTCAATGCTTTGACTTGCTTAATTTTTATCTACATCGCAAGGCTTTTTACATAATAGACTACTTTCTGTTGAATAAATAACCGAGGAAATCATACTGATTGAATGCTGTCACTAAAATTTCCAAGGACAATTTATGTCAAAAGTTTTAGAAGTAAGGAGAGTTAATTAACAAAATATTTATTTTATAGGGTTAATAACCCACAAGACAGTGACTAGAAAGCTAGCCATAAAAGGAATCCATACATTTCAGCAGATGTTTCCAAGACTCATTTAATCTACAAACTCCCCCTTTGGAAAGAAATAATTCAGGAGAAATACTAATCCCTCTGGCATGATCAGTAATGGCCATAGCTTCAGTGTTGTATTTGGTGAAACCTGTTCAATGTCATTTTTTGAAAGCTTTAAAGGAAATAATGGTACCTGTTGGGTGGCAGAGCTCTTAGTGTGGGCACGACAGCCCTTTCTTTGTCTTCTTTTCATCTAATTCCATTAGAGTCAGTCACCTACATGTCAGGGTAGTAGCTTTGATGAAAGAGTTATGTTAAGGCTTAATCTAGATAAAGTGCAGTCTATACTAACCTGTCAGTGGTAATGCTGATAGAATGTGGCCTGAAATAAAAACCACCTTTCTCTGCAAAGACATGCTACCTTTCTGTAATTCTGAAGATTCAAAATGATGTAAAATTCCTGAGTGCATTTGCTTATGTGTAACAATTTAAATACTTGGGAAATGTAGCATGCCTGTGCTCCATTGTCCACATTTCAAGATGTATTATATGAGCTTATTTTAATTTCTAAAGCCATTTGTCAATTAACTTGTGGCATTTTAATTTTTCCTGTTTTGAAATAATAGAACAAACTGATATTGTACTTTTTGGTGATGTGACCCTGTTGAATTCCTTATTAATTATTAATTTTGGTTGAGTGGCTTGTCTAATTTGAATATGAAAATAAATCACTTTTACACTTGCTATTAGTATAATTATATATCCTGACTGAAAATCTGAGACTCATGTCCATTTTTTTAATATTTTAGTTGGAAAAAATAGTCTGCTCTAGTAATCAAGCAATGAGTATACTTAATGGAGGAAATTATTAGTATTTAGTCAAGGGACTACTCAAAGATTATCCAAAGTATTAAAAGTTCTCCTGCTTTCTCACTTCCTCTTTGCTCATATAACCTTTACAGTTTAGAAGAGATATATTAATAATTATCCAATAACAGAGTGTGATCTTTAATATTATTAAACATATAATTATATAGAATCTGTCATAGTAATTATCCAGTAAAGCGGTTTCTTCACAGTTATTCTACTTTAGCATTAATTATAACAAAGCAACCATTTCATTGTATGAAACTATTGAAACACATTTTCTTACATTTTCTATTTTTCAGTGTATCATCCTTATTTTGTTTCTCCTTTCTTTTCTTCCTTCTACCTTTTCTTTGCCCCTTTATTTTGGAAGTTTTTTCTACTTTTGTCCATTTTAAGGCAGTTTATTTCTCCTTTCACCTGTACCTACATGAATTTTCTATTTTCTTAAAAAAAAGCTTCAAGAATCTTGAAGGTAATGAATTATTGAATCACGTGACCATATAAGTAAAATATCTACTTATATATGGTAGGACTTGGCACTGTGAGGTCTGAAAGACTTGAGCCTGTTTTCCAAGAGCTTAAAATATTGTAAAGGATTTAAGACATACAAATGAATAGGTGAATCCAAAGGCAATCTACGATGAACACCAGCTGAGTGACATAACATGTAGTTAATATTAATAGAAGAAATATCTTTAGACAATTATTAGCTAGTTGTAAAATAAATGGAGGCACTTTGAATGATATCAGATAATAATGTACCTTTTAATAATGTAAATGTCACTTGTGAAGTGAGGGCCATAATAGTCTTATCTACTTAACAATTATATTTTAAAGCCAGAGAGTACAACAGATGATGCCTAAAGACATGATTAACAGTCTAAAGAATTTTTACATGAATATATTCTGCTTAAAGAAATCCAGAGATATGCTTTTCTATCTGTTTATTAGATTTGATACAAATATATCACTGATGATCACCCTTATCACTTGTCAGTATGCAGTTAACTAGAGAATACAGAAGGCCGATTAGAAATCATAATGATACTATTGATAAAGAACATGGCAGCACTGAGCATAACATTTATAAGAAAAGGAATTTTCTCTAGAAGAAAGAAGAAAATTAGCCTTCGTGTAGATATGGTAAAAAATAAGTACCCAGCTAAAATATTTAGCAAAACACATCATATAATATTTGAAGATAGGCATAATATTTGTTATCTATTACTGCACAAAAATATTACCATGCACTTAGTGGTTAAAACATACACACACACACTCACAGAGACACACACACATATTTGTGATCTCTGAATTTCTGTGGGTAAGAAGTCCAGTACAAATCAATTGAGTCCTTTGTTTAGGCTCTTACTTGCATAAAAATATGGACTGGATCTGTGAGATCCTTTGAAGTGAAAGCTCCCGAATGCTGGCAATTGAATGTGGCCACCCTCAGTTCCTGCTGCATGGCCTTCCCATATGGTGGCCTATAATATGGTAGCTTGCATTTTCAATGCCAGCAGAGAAGAGATTAATCTAGCAAGATGGATGTTACAATGTTATGTAGCATAATAATGTACAGACAATCAGATATTCTCCTTAGTTAAAAGCCAGTAACAGGTCCTGTCAACATTCAAGGTAGAGATTACACAAGGACATGTACATGGGAGGCAAGTCACAGTTTTTGACTTTCTTTTTTTTTTTTTTTTTTGATCTAATACAAGTGTAGCCATCTGTGCTCTCATGTATTATTGGCATGAAATTAATTAACAATATGAACTCATATTGTTAATTGCTAGAGCAGCATCAGGGCATATGTTACATAAAATCCAAAGTCATGAAAATATTTATATTTTAATGAATAATATTTAATTTTTTTAATTTTTACATTGTTTTGTCTATGATTCATGTGTTTACTTCATGGCTGAACTATTAAAGTGGAACTAAAGTACTCAAAATGACCTAAATATGCTCTTTACTATACTAGCTGCCTTAGTTTGCTAGCGTTGCCATAAAAAAATACCGCAAACTGAATTACTTAAATAGCAAAGATTTATTTTCTCACAGTTCTGGAGGCTGGTAGTCTGAGATCAAAGATGGCAGGTTTATTTTTTTCTGAAGTCTCTGCTTGGATTGCAGATGGTCACCCTTTTTCTGACTCTTTACATGGTTGCCCTTCTGTGCATGTGCCCTGGTCTGTATTTGTAGACATTTCCTCTTCTTATAAAGACCAATTGGATTAGGGTCAACTGTCGTGGTCTCACTTTAATGTAATCACGTCTTTAAAGTCCTATTTCCAAATAAAGTCACATTTTGAGGTACTAGGGGTTAGAGCCTCAACATTGGGAATTTTAGGGTGAGGGATAAAATTCCTCTCATAACACTACGTGTGTAAAGTATGAAGAGAAATGAAACAGTTCCTGCCTAGAAGAACATAGGCCAGCATCCTTATCTAACAATAGAATGCAAACCAAATTGTATTTCTTAGCAACACAATCCTTTTCTTTGTCCTAGACCTTGGAGAGCTCTATGACAATGATGGTGACATGAGGCAATGGGTGCAACCACAAAGAGCAGCATTAAGAAGTATTATGCTGGTTCATGGCCTTTTGCAAGTAATTTGCTATTAGTAATAAAAGTATCTTATATAATTTAATTATTAAGTAATTTGCACTAACATTAATCTATTTAATAAAAACATATTTTACAAATGTCTTTTAGGTTAAAGATTAAAATCAAAACAAAATTATAGAATATCAATAAAATAGTGGGAGGAAAATTCTAAATATCTGAACCAATATAAGTTAAATATCAAATTTAACACTGGAAATATTTTCCTGAAAAATTAGACTTTCTATAATCTAATTATTAAGAGACTATGTCCAAATATTTTAAATAAGAAAAATACAATGTATTACATGTTGACTCAAAATACATAATCTCCTACAATGTAAAGAAAATACAATTAAATGCATATATATGTGTTTGTGTATTTAAAACAGAATAGCACGTTTAAATGAAGCATGCTATAGAACATTACTATCTAATCAAACTATTACTATTTGTAGTAGACTGAGGGCTTATACTTATTCTTCTAGTTACTAGAAGGAATGCTGTTAGACAGCTTTCTTCATCTAATTTTCTTCAAGAATCACCTAGTCAGAGCAATATCTCATTTATTTCCTGAGGCAGCCTGAATCCAATGAGTCACTTAGTTCCCCAAATCTTGACAATCTTAAATAGTCATTCTAGCTTCAAAGCTTCCTACAGGTTGAGTTAAAAACTTTCTTGGTATTATACCAGAACTGAAATTGTCCCTCTGCCCCATTATCTCTCCTTCCCTTTCCTCTACAGATGAAGATCCTAAGAGCACTCTCTAATAACCTTCTGCATGTTAATCTTTACCTCAGAGTTTTCAACACAATTACACAGTCGTTACTTTTTCTGATGCTTGGAGCATTTTTCAAAATGTCTGCATGTGATTTTGATGTTCTACAAATGTTTTCCATACATTTTTTTAGTATCAAATTGAGTAAATAGGTCATAAACTTATTTTATATAATCATTGTCAAAAATGTCATACTAAAAAATACATAATATTCTATGTTTTTCCATAATGAATCAGCAACAGATTCTATCAAATATTGTAAACTCAAGAAACGTTTTGAAGATTAGGTGTGAATACTGCCAAAGTTTCACTTAGGACAAAGTTCAGAGCCCTGATCATATGGTTTATTAAATAGGAAAAAATGAAAATAGCATTTAGCTAAACAAAGAGGAACACCAAAATACCCAAGGAAGCAAATAGATAGAATTGGTAATAATAAATGAGTATTAAAAATTACTAAACAATAAATTTGAGAGATAAAAATAAAATAAAATTTATATAAAGAATATGAGGAAAAATAATCCACTAGTAACCTATTAGAAGATATATAGAAGAAAGAACAAAATAATTATATTAAAAATTATATTAAAAATGATAAAAATAAGAAAAAGTCTACAAGTCAGTATACGGCAGATGAAGAACAAAGGAAACATAAGAAATAGGTTCTCCTATAATGACAGACTATTTGAAAATGAGTAATATAAGTGAAGGAAAATAAATCTTGAATAAGGAAAGACATAATAGAAAATAAATACACTGGTATTCTGGCATTAACATAACAAAACCACATAACCTACATGTAGGGGAGTGATTTATTTTAAAATATCCATCTTATTAGTGTGGATGTAATTGGGCATAGATATCTTGGTAGAAGATAAATTGTCTTCATATAAAGGATGAGAAATATGTGCTTTTATACAAAATTGAAAAGAGTATTAAAACTCCTAAATTAACAACCAGAAAATCTACACCTTGGTAAATCTTCCTGAAATAAGAAAAAGATAAAAGAAGGAAAAAAAAGTAAAACAAAGAGTAAATATGAAATAATATAAAAAGAAATAATATCAGATATAAGTGTTCACACTATTTCCCCCCATAATGACAGGTGATATGGCTTGGCTGTACTCCCACCCAAATCTTATCTTGAATTGTAGTTCCCATAATCCCTATGTGTCATGGGAAGGAACCGGTGGGAAGTGATTGGATCATGGTGGTGGTTCTCCCATGCTGTTCTCGTGATAGTGAGTGAGTTCTTCTGAGATCTGATGGTTTTGTAAACATCTGGCATTTCCCTTTCTGGCACTCCTCTGTCCTGCCACCTTGGGAAGAAGGACATTTTGCTTTCACTTCTTCCATGATTGTAACTTTCCTGAGGCCTCCTCAGCCATGTATAACTGTGAGTCAATTAAATCTCTTTTCTTTATAAATTAACCAGTCTCAGGTATTTCTTCATAGCAGTGTGAGCATGAACTAATGCAATAAATAGGTACTGAGGTAATGGGACACTGCTGTAGAAATACCCAAAAATGTGGAAGCAGCTTTGTAACCAGTAGAGTTTGGAAGAGTTTGGAGGGCTCAGAAGAAAACAGAAACATGTGGAAACGTTTAGAACTTCCTAGAGACATGTTGAATAGTTTTGAGCAAAATGCTAATAGTGATTTGGACAATGAAGTCCAGCCTGAGGTGGTCTCAGATGGAGTTCAGGAACTTCTTAGGAACTGGAGCAAAGGTGACTCTTGCTATGCCTTAGCAAACCATTTTGGTGACATTTTGCCCATGCTCTAGAGATCTGTGGAACTTTGAACTTAGAAAGACATGATGTAGGATATCTGGTGGAAGAAATTTCCAAGTGGCAAAATGCTCAAGAGGAAGCAGAGCATAACAATTTAGAAAATTTGCAGCCTGATGATGCAATCAAAAAGAAAAACTCATTTTCTGGGGACAAATTCAAGCCTACTAAAGAAATTTGCATATGTAAAATAGAACAGAATGTTAATCACCAAGATAATGGGGAAAATGTCTCCAGGGTTTGTAAGAGACCTTTACAGCAGTCCTTCCCATTACATGCCTGGAGGCCTAAGTGGGAAAAATGGTTTCCTGGGCTGGGCCCAGGGCTTCCCTGCTCTGTGCAGCCTCAGAACATGGTTCCCTGCATCCCAGCTGCTTCAGCTCCAACCATGGCTAAAAGGGGCCAAGGTACAGCTTGGGCCATTGCTTCAGAGGATGCAATCCCCAAGCTTTGTGACTTGCATGTGGTGTTGAGTCTGTGGGTATCCAGAAGTCAAGTGAGGTTTGGGAACCTCTGCCTAGGTTTCAGAGGGTGTATGGAAATGCCTCAATGTCCAGGCAGAAGTTTACTGCAGGGGTGGAGACCTCATGGAGAAACTGCTAGGACAGTGTGGAAGGGAAATGTGGGTTCAGAGCCCCCACCCAGAGTCCATACTAAGGCACTGCCTACTGGAGCTGTGAGAAGAGGGCCACTCTCCTCCAGCCCCCCAAACAGTAGATACACCAAAGGCTTACACCATGTACGTAGAAAAACTGCAGACACTCAATGCCAACTCATGAAAGCAGGCAGGAGGGGCAGGGTATCCTGCAAAGTCACAGAGGTAGAGCTTCCCAAGGCTGTGGGAACCCTTCTCCTGTATTGGTATGCATTGGATGAGAGACATGGAGTCAAAGGCGATCATTTTGGAACTTTAAGGTTTAATGTCTGTTCTATTGGATTTCAGAATTGCATGGGGCTTGTAGCCCCTTTGTTTTGGCTAGTTTCTCCCATTTGGAACAGGTATGTTTACACAATGCCTGTACCCCCATTGTACCAAGGAATTAACTAACTTGCATTTGTTTTTACAGGCTCATAGGTAGAAGGATCTTGCCGTGTCTCAGATAAGACTTTGGACTTGGATTTTTGAATTCATGCTAGAATGAGTTAAGCCTTTGAGGACTGTTGAGAATGCGTGTTTTAATTTTGAAATGTGAGAACGTGAGATTTGGGATGGGGTAGAGGTGGAATGATATGGTTTGGCTATGCACTCACCCAAATCTCATCTTGAATTTTGGTTCCTGTAATCACCATGTGTCATGGGAGGAACCTGGTGGGAAGTGATTGGATCATAGGGGTAGTTTTCTCCATGATGTTCTCATGATAGTGAGTGAGTTCTCAGGAGATCCGACATTTTTATAAGCATATACCATTTCCCCGCTGACACTTCTCTGTCCTGCCACCTTGTAAAGAAGGCCATTTTTGTTTCCCCTTCTACCATGATTGTAAGATTCCTGAGGCATCCCCAGCCATGTGGAACTGTGAGTCAATTAAACTAGTTTTCTTTATAAATTACCCAGTCTTGGGTATGTCTTCATAGCAGCATGAGAACAGACTAATGTAACAGGTAATCATGTATTTTGTTTAGAAGCAAAACCTATCTATGTTCTAGTGAGAATGGACAAATTTATTAAAGTGTAAGAAAAGTTTAGAATAATGGGCCAAGAAAGAGTGACAACATTAATATCAAGATGTGATTAGATTTAGAATTCAAGGGCCTAAATAGATGACATGAGACATTATGTAACCATAAGAAAAATGTAAGGGAAATATATAATAATAATTAACTTGTATCTTGCAAATAACTGCCTGAAAGAAATACTAAAGTTTTAGAAATGCAAAGCTAAGTTGATAAGCAATATTTTCATGGAAAATTCTAATATCACTCTTATAAACTAAATATTCTGGTGAAATGATAAATATAAAAAATATGTTCCATTATTTTATGTTAATATTTATACAGAGATGACATATGTGCGTGTTTAATCATATATCCCTCAAATGGAGAACATATATTTTGTGTTTGGAGAGTATTTGCAAATATTTGTCATGTGCTTGGCTACAAAGTAAATATTTATCGATTAAAATAATTAGATATGTTCATATCACCATCTTTAGTCATATCTAATAAAAGTAGAAATTAATAATCAATTTTTACCAAAAATATAAATGCAGTTAAAAAGCCAAAAAAATACTGTTAGATAATTTTTAGAGCAAAGAATAAATACATATTAAAAGTACAAATATATAGGAAGCAACAAAAAGTAGAATGCACTATTCCAAAGTTTACAGGACACAATGAAAATGATTCACATGAAATAATGTAGTGTTAAATGATGTCACCATTGTGGAACACAGAAAAAAGACACTTGTATCCTTATTTTGAAAAAGTTTTTGAATCATTCATATTAGGGAATTAACAAAAATTAAACTGACAAATGGAACTCTTCAAATGGTAAAATGAATAAATATTTTCAGAAACTGTTTCCTTTAGACTTACTCTTGAGACAAATCTCTTGGTTATCTGATTAAGAAAAAAGGAAGAAAACGTAAAATTTGACAGGTCTAAGAAGATATAAATAGTCTGATAGAAACAGAAGGATGCTGCCTGAAGCAAATTTGATTTCCTAAAAGAAACCAACAGTTTTCTGACAAAACAACCAAATATATGCAAAAAGAAAACATTAAGATATTAATTAAAGAGATGTCAATTATAATTTCATAGCAAGGAACAGTTGAAGAAAGCAAGGATTATTTGAAGAAAATGTATTTAAAGAATTTAGCATCATCCCTGGTGATTAAAAAATTAGTTTTTTTTTTTTTTTTAAATTTTGGGGAAGAACAGGAAACCATGAGGATAATATTTCCATGATTTATTCATATCCTGCTCTCACTTATTTCACATGTTTTCTTTTGAAATGCCCTAGGAATTATTGGGAATCATTTCTAAGAGTCAGAGAATTAGTATTCAATGGACCATTATTATTTTTCTTGTTGCAATTGTTTACATCAGTTATTTTCTTTCCTAATGAGATGATTTTGAACTTTGACCTTGGGGGAAAATGTTTTCTTACAAATAATAATCTAAACATTGCTCAGAGACCTTTATCTTTAAATAAATTTCACAAAGTATTTTTTTCAAATGGTACTTTATGTTATATGCTTAACTCAACAAAATAGTGCTATATTTACTTTAAATATACTCTTAAAAATAGGGAAACTATCATAAAAGTCAAAACTTTCTTCCTGTTGATACCTGAAATAAATTCTGAATCCAGAGAAAAGTTGAATTTAAAGTATAATTCTAGGATATAAAGATATAGAAATATAAAGAGTAAATGTAAATTAAATTCTACTTAATGGAATAGAGTATCCAAAAACTAAAATCATTTTTTAAACCTAGTCATATTAGAATTCACTAACATATTCCTATATGGAATGGATGTATTCCAGTTGTGTTGATTATAAATCACGAATATTCTTCTGAAATACATTATAAAATCAGAGGTCTTTTCCTGCAGAGAAAAACTCCTGTTACATAAATTTGAAAATTTTGACAAGAAAGAGAAAGCAATAATGAATATTTTAGGATCAAGCTGTGTATTACTGAATAAATACCAGTGGGGCAAAGACTCCTGGGAGTTGTCAAATTTGTCAGATTTTAATTTCTAGCAATTTGATGACATTGCCATTATGTATTGATTATGAAATCTCTCCTTAAGCATCATCCAATCCCTGAATTGTCACATTGTCACTTACATTAATTAGGCATTTCTTTCCTCCACATTCTGTTTTTTTTTTTTCTTACATAGTCTGACAGACCTGGACTAAAATACAATAATACATCTTTAATTGTAACCATCTATCACTTAATGTCTTTTAGACACAAATATCTAAAGGGTACAGGGCTTCAATAAACTTCACTATCTGTAAAGTTTTAATGTATAGTTCCACTAGTAGGTTTACATAAACTATGAGGGAAAATACCTACATATAATAATTCTCATACAACAGTGGCATAAAGAAAAAATAGCAACCGAATATATGTTAAAAAAATTGGATAATATATTATTTCTTCAATTTTGTGTTTTTAAAATACTAATATCTAAAACAAATTGGAAGCAGTAATGGACTAGATATTAAGTGAATAAAATCTGTGAATAATTTTCCATTGGGATATTATTTTTGTTTTCCGTCTAATAAGAAAAAAGGAGGTAGTTCTTAGTTACTAAGGCGAAGAATGGTGTGTGTGTGCTTTAAAAGGTGAGTATCTGGGCTCTGTGGCTCATGCCTGTAATCCCAGCACTTTGGGAGCCCAAGATGGGTGGATCACCTGAGGTCAGGAGTTCAAGACGAGTCTGGCCAACGTGGTGAAACCCTGTCTCTACTAAAACAACAAAAAATGAGAGAGGTGAGGTGGGGCATGCCTATAATACCAGCTACTTGGGAGGCTGAGGCTGGAGAATTGCTTGAATCTGGGAGGCAGAGGTTACAGTGAGCCAAGATGGTACCACTGCACTCCATCCAGCCTGGGAGACAGAGACTCCATCTCAAAAAAAAACAAAAAACAAAATAGTAAAATAAATCTGTTCTTCTGTGATTATGAGTAGACATGTTGAATTAATCACTTTTTAAAAATTTTTAGCCTAATATAGAACATATACTGTCCAATTTTAAATCAATGAATTATGATCATGGAGACAGAAAAAAGTAAGAGTTTTTTCTTTAAAGTTTGCTTTGCACTTTATATTAAGTTTTTAGGCGCAAACATTTCCTGTGAATGCTGTGAAATCGTTTGGATCAATAACCAGATATTAGATATTGATAATTGATTACTAGTTTAACCAAACTCATTTTCTCTGTTTAAATATTTTCCATTCAAAGGTAATATAACCATATTCTTCAGGTTTCTAAGTTGAATAAATAGTCTAAAGAAATATTGCTCAATTAAGCTTATTGAATTCACAATAAGAATACCTTTTAACATAGTTTCTTTTTCAGTACTGTTTACTTGAGACTAAGAAATTACATAGCAGAGATCACAAAGTGGCGTATCTCAGATCAGAAGCTAGAATAGAATTGTAATATATGTGATGTAGATATTTAGCCAAGATGTGAAGTTTGAGCTGATATGACAAAAAAACTGAAATATGTCTCTTCTCTTAAAAATCTGAAGCTCTGAAATGCTCATCTTATATTCCTCCATGACAAAATTTAGCAGACATTGAGAGGAATGTGATTTCCCTTAGATAAGACACAACTTGCTACATATTCAGAAGTGATTTGTGTCAACCATTTCAATAATTTGTATTAACTGGGCAATATGGACATTTTCATTTGTGAACTTCATTTAACCAAACACTGAGGAACTCACTGTTGTACAATAATAGGGGAAAAAAAAGGAAGAAAAGAATTTTCTACTTAATTGTTGGTAGTTGTGAATTACGTTGCTGATCCTTTAATGACTGCTTGATATAGGCAGATTCTGTGCCAGATGATAGCGATGAGAATAAAGATAAATGAGCCATATTCTCTGGCCTAGAGGAGTAACAGAGACTTACATAAAAAGGAAATACTGTGGCAGATGAATCCGCAGGATGCAGTTGCAGTACAGACGAAATATATCTAATGGAGCTGACAAGTGAGAGACAATGTGGGGGGAAGCTATGTCTTGGAGGATAACAAAACCTTAAGTTGAGAAAATGACAGAATCCTTAAATTACATCTCAATTTGACATTTTCATCATTTTATCTTGTTTTAATTCCCTGGTGCTAAATGTTTTATATACAAATTACAACAATGTGTTTTAATTTCACAAAATAATATTTTTGTTATCTAAATTGAATAAATTTGATTATTTTTTCAACTTGAATATTATGGGTTATAATAAATCCATATACTTACAGATATTATAGGAGGCTTTTTCTGGTCTCTTTACATTTTAGTGCCCTTTATATCCCACTGATGACCACTGTTTTGAAGTTCTTTTCCACCACAAATTAGATTTGTTTGGTATAGAATTTTATATACAATCAGTAATATACTATACTCTGTGGTACAAAAAAAAAAAAAAAAAAACTTTCAGTCTGTATAATGCTTTTAAGGAATATCCATGTTGTTTTATGTCTTAATAAGTCATAAATTTTTACTCCCACATAGTATTCCATTGCAGGAGTATATCAGCATATGATTCATTGTCGGGTTAGTGGACACTGGTACTGTTTTGGTCTGTTATTATCAAGTTTATCGTGAGAATTTATGTATAAGTCTTTTTCGTAAACATACATTTTCCCCCTCCTGGATAAATATGTAGAAATGGAATTTCTGGACAGGTGTATGTTTAATGTTGGAAGAATGTGTCACATATATTTCAAAAGTGGTTACTGACATTGATTCTGCTAATTTCTGTTATCTGAAAATGTCTTTATTTGCTGCATTCATAAAAGGTATTTTGGGCAGTTTCAGAACTCAGAATCAACATGCTTCATTTTAAAAGTGTTTTGACACTTAAAATAATCCACTATCTTCTAGACTCCATAGTTTTAGATGAGAAGCCAGGAAAGAATACCATAAAGCTTGGCAACATTCTGAAATATACTGAATATTACTGAATATCTCAGGCTTGGCCTCCATTTTGTAGGGCCTTCAACTATGTCTGAGCTCCCTATAACTAATATCCTTTATTATTATTTTTTTTTAAATTTGGAATTACTATAGAGGAACAGGAAGTTGCAAAGATATTACAGAGTGATTCCATGTAGCCCTTAACCAGTTTTCCCCAGTAGTTACATCCGCTGTAGTACTATTACAAATCAAGAAATTAGTATTGGAACTCTGTGTATGTGTGTGCGTGTGTGCGTATGTGCGTGCGTGCGTGCGTGTGTGTGTTTTGTATTTCGATTCCATTTATTATGTTTCCTATAACCACCACCTGAGTCAAGCACAGAGCTACTTCTTCACAACAAAGATCTACTGATGTATTTTATCAGTTTGAGTGAAGTATTGAAACTTTAACTTCTTTTTAAGTCTCTTGATTTCCCCTGATTATAATATAATTGTCTTAACCATTTCCTTTTTTACATTAGGAATCCCCTTAGATAAGTTTAAGCTTTTGCTTCAAACTGAGGATAAATAAAATGTACTAGATGTTTTAAAAAAAATGTTATTGTGTATATTTGAGGGGTACAATATGTTATAAAATACATATATACTATAAAATAATTACTATATTGAACAAATTAAGTTACCTATCATCTTAGATGGTAGTAGCAAATATGTACAATGAGCAAATTGAAAGATTCAATATACAACATGAGGACTGTAGTTAATGATAGTGTACTGGACTTACACATGTTTGCTCTGCATGTTGCACTGTTGAGGTTCCAAGTTTCGCTTTTTTTTTTTTTTTTTTAAATCATTTCTTCCTGTTTACCAAACTTCTTCAAAATTTTGTTTAAAATAGATCTGCTTATAACAGATTCTCATTGTTTTTCTTCACCTAAAGATGTCTTCATTTCTGAAAAATAGGATTGCTGACCATAGGATTTGGGGTAAAGAAAATGTTTAACACTTGAAAATTTGTTGCCACTTCATTATTGCCCCCAGAACTTCTGATGAGAAATATGCTGTCAATTAAATTGTTTTACTCATATAGGTAACACGTTTGTATTCACCCCTTTCTAGATAGACAGACAGACAGACTGACTGACTTCAGTTTGACTAGATGTATGTTTGGATTTATTTGGAATTACCCACTTAGGGTACACTCAGATTCATGAATCTGTAGGTATGTATATCTTTTGCCAAATTTAGAAATTTTCTGCCGCCATTTCTTTAAATACTGTTTTAACTTCTCCCTCAAGTTTCTCCTTTCCTCTGGGACTCTGATGACATTAAAGTTACATCTTATAAACTTTCATTATAGTCCCACAGGTTCCTGAAGTTCAGTTCGCGATTTTTTTTTTCAGTTTATTTTCTTTCTATTTTTCATTTTGGCATATTTTATTTTTCTATTTTCAAGTTTACCAATTATTCCCTCTGTCTTTTCCATTCTCCTGTTAACTTGAAAATAGAAAAATAAATTTTACTTATATTTTTTATTTCTAAAATTGCATTTTATTTTTCTTAATATCTTATATCTCTTTGCTGAGACATTCTAATTTTTTTATTTTTTCAAACACATTTATAATTGCTCATTGAAGGATTTTTATAATGACAGCTTTAAAATTCTTTTCAGATCATTACAACATCTGTCACATTTTGGTATTGTCATTTATTAATTGCCTTCATGGTGATATTTACTTGGAAAACGTAAGTTTTCTATCCTGGACATTTTAGGTATAGTATTATGAGATTCTGGATATTTTTAAAAATCATCTTCTTATCTGGCATCCTCTGATACTGCTGGTGGGGGGAAATGAGTCCTGAGTCAGTAGCTCCAGGTAGGATTCAAGGTCCAGATTCCCCAAATGGCATCTTTTGACATACCTTGTCACTTCTGTTTTAAGTTATTTGAGAAATCTCCAGAATGCTTTCTTCAATGGACAAACTAGTTTACATTCCAACTAGCAGTGAAAGTGGGATATTGGGCTCTTCACTGGGCCTCTGCTGACACCGCTCTGGCTAAAAATGGAAGGAGTGCATCATTTCCATTGGGCATGGGTAGAAGTATCGTTTCCCACTCAACATCTGATGATGAGGGTGGGAGCAAGTCTGTGTTGTTTTAAATTTTTATTTTAAATTGCATGCTGTGGAGGTTTGGTGTACAAATTATTTTTTCACCCAGGTAATAAACATACTACCCAATGAGTAGGTTTTTGATTGTTACCCTTCTCCCTCCCTTCACCCTCAAGTAGGCTCCTGGTGTCTATTGTTCCCTTCTTTGTGTCTGTATGTACTCACTGTTTAGATTCCACTTACAAGCAATAACAGTTGGTATTTAGTTTTTTGTTCCTGCATTAGTTTGCTTAGGATAATGGCCTCCAGCTCCATCCATGCTATTTCAAAGGACATGATCTCATTCTTTTTATGGCTGCATAGTGTTCTGTGGTGTATATGTACCAAATTTTCTTTGTCTAGTCTACCATTGATGGGCATTTAGGTTGATTCCTTGCCTTTACTATTGTGAATAGGGCTGCAATTAACATAAGTGTGCATGAGTCTTTATGGTAAAAATAATTTATATTCCATTGGGTATATACTCAGTAATGGGATTGCTGGGTTAAATGGTAATTCTGTTTTAAGTTCTTCGAGAAATCTCCAGAATGCTTTCCACAATGGCTGAACTAGTTTACATTCCCACTAACAGTGCGTAAGCATTCACTTTTCTCCGCAACTTCATCAGAGTCTTCTTTGACTTTTTAGTAACTATTCTGACTGGTGTGAAATGGCATCTCATTGTGGTTTTGATTTGCACTTCTCTAATGATTAGTGATGTCGAACATTTTTCATATGCTTATTGGCCTCATGAATGTAATTTTTCATGATGTTTGGCTAGAGTAGGTCAGTTATTTTAAGGTTTTCTGTCTTGCTACATTTCTCTTGTTTGGTTAGAGCAGGCATTTGGGGGTGCTATTTTTATCTGAACTCTTGTTAGCAGCTCAAGGTAAAATATTTTTCTAAGCACTTATGATCTGGCATATATAAAGTATAAAGAAAACCCAGTGTGCTCACCAATATATTATTTCTCGGATCCTGGGATTACTAGCTAGTCTTGCTTCTTCCCTCCAACTTTCAATTTTCTGTTTGTTTTACAAATAATGTCTAGGGTTGTTAGCCATAATTAGCAGAAATAATAGGAAGAAATGCATTTATTCCATTTCAGCCTGGAACCAAATACACCCTCTTAATATATTTTAATAATTTTTATTTTTACTACTGTGTTCCAAATATCTCTGATAGTAGATTGGACAATACATTTTAAACTAATACTGGGCTTCCAAAAAAAAGTAAGAAGCAGATATGTGATGATTGTGATACTCATTTTATAGTTACATTCTATATTATAATTTAACTGTTGCTAATTTGAAGTTATATCTTAATAGTTCAATTTGCATTTCTGTGATTGCTAATGATATTATTTTCCCTAATTTAAGTAATTAATTTTTTCCTCAATAGGACTCAAATCCTCTCATTGAAAAAGTCTCTTTCATTGAAATCTTTCATTGATATCAGTACTCTCCTAAACCTCATGTGATATTTAAAAACCATCCTTCTCAGTCTTTTTCAGTGGTTCATCTTTTTGTACAAAACATTACATTTAAAGATTTCTTAATTCTTTGGTCTTTTTAAATTTATGCATTATAATCTCTAGCAATCTCTTTTCTGCCCAAGGTTTGATATTACTACCAATACATAATAAACACAAAATTTTATCTCACTGAAGCTCATACCTTAGTATGTAATGTTTCCTTATATTTTTCAGGTAAATATCATAAATATAGTTGAGACTCAACATATTTATAACCAGACATGTGGTTTAGTTTTGTAAACTTGTTCCTCTTAGATATCTCTCGTATTCCTTCCTCTCTCTCAATACGCAAATGCCACCCATTCCAGTACTAATCCTGTATGTTTTAACCTCTTAAATATTTATTGATTCTACCTACTTCTCTGCCCTTCTTTCCGTCTCCTTATATCCAGCAGCCATTATCACTCACATGAGCTAATTTAGTCACTTCCTGCTTGCCCCAGACCTCTCTTTTCCTCAGATACTTCTTTTTTTACACTAAAGTCAAATTTTTCCAAAATACAAATCTGATCTTCTCCCTGATTCTCCATTCCATCTCTGGCTTAAAAGTCTCCAGTGCTTTTCTATTGCCTTAATATCAAGTGATCAGTCTTTATCATGGCCTGCAGTCTGGGTACAGTCTTACCTCTCAACCTCACCTCAAATGGTCTCGCTTTTTCACGATGCCAAACTCCTGAGGGCCTTTTAACATTTGGCTGTTTCTGATTGAAATGGTCTCTCCACGCTGCTTATTCTCTGATCCTGCTAATTGCTTTATAATGCTGTGTCATAACTAAATCTTTAGTTCCTCAGAAAAACTAGAGTGAATTTCTCTATTATGGGGCTTCCTGAAACCATATATCTATTCTTTTTTATTTTTGTCAGTTTTATTTATTTATACATTGGGGTGATTATTTGCTGGATGTTTACTTTCTTATCTGGACTCTTCTATAAGTTTTGAGGTCCAAAGACATTTGATTGTGTTAATCTGTGTATCTTGAATATCTACACAATGTGTTCTATTAATTTAGTACTCAATATAAAAGTTTGTTGAGTTAAAAAAGAAATAAATTGGCTGGGTGTCGTGGCTCACACCTGTAATCCCAGCACTTTGGAAGGCCGAGGTGGGCACATTGCTTGAGCCCAGGACTTTGAGACCATCCTGGCTAATGTGACAAAACTTCATCTCTATAAAAAATACAAAAATTAGCCAGGCGTGATGGTGGGCACATGTTGTCCCACCTTCTTGGGAGACTGAGGTGGGAGGATCTCCTGAGCCACAGAGGCAGAGGTTGCCATAAGCTGAGATCATGCCACTGCACTCCAGCCTGGGTGACAGCGTGAGATCCTGTCTCAAAAAAGGAAAAAAAATTATAATTGTGTGATTTTTTTTTTTGTCTGGTAACATACTGTTTTGATAATATATGTGTGGGTGCATAGGATTTTTAATTTTCATTATTTATGTGAGAAATTTAGTTGTAATTTGTTTTTAATGTTTGTTATGTTAGTAAATAGTCTGTCACCTAAGATCTGACATATGTATTATAAATATTATTACATATTGAAATATCACATATCTGAAGTGTTTTCAGGGTAGACCTTGCTAGTTTTCTCAGAGTAGCTCAGATACTCCTATTAGAAATAATTCTAACTATAAAAAAGTGATTGTAATATGATTTGTACCATAATAATGACCTACTTCCATTATAAAATATAATTACAATTTACTTATTCCTGCTTGAAAATTTGTTATTTTCAAGAAAGTTTATTCAGATTTAATAATACTTTACTATTAATTTACATTGCCTAATACTTTTATATGTATCCAATTTACACATACCCCTCTATGGCTTACTTATTTTATTCATGAAGAATATGCTATTGATCAAAATTTTCTGGTAACATAGGTACAAATTCTTCAATGTACTTTATGGAATACATTTGACTTATAATTCAAGGAGAAGGCCACATTGACAGGATTTTTTTTGTCTTTATCATTTAATTCTGATATTAATGAATGAATGATTTAGAATCATATACATATTTATTTCTGCCATGAAAGTTAATTTTTACATTAAATTTACATGTAAAATATTCAAATATAGATTTACTATATATCATGCTTTACAGAATTTTTAAAAGAAGTTCATGAAACTTCTCTTGGCCCACTATTTCCAAATAGTTAAATCCAGTTTTAGGTAACTGAGAAATATAGGACAATTTGCACTTGTGAAACTGCATTCCAGTAAGCATCACAGAGAGCTATGTATAATCAAATAAAATCACAGTGAATGGTCACTACTAACATTCCAGATGAAACATATCAAACAAAATCACAAATAACAGTTAGTGCCAAAATACCAAATTGAACAGATGGAATCTGATTTTAGATTTTAAAAAAATGAATGAGATTTACTGTTTCACAGTTAACTGAAATGATATTTAACAGACTTGGAAGTGTTTAGCAGAAAACTTTCATGCTAAACCATCTATAAGTAATTTTTTTAATCTATATTTGTATCTATTTTAAATCCACTGAAACTATATTCTTTATAAACTATTAACTTGAAATACAGTCAAGTCCTATATTCATAATCATCAGGAATAATACAACATTTAAACTGCAGGTCTTCTATCTCAATTACAACCAAGTTTTTGTATATTAAATAAGAGGTAGAATGAAAAAAAAAATTCAGTGACATTCATTTTTTTTTCCGATAAAAAGTAACACAACTTCATAAAATGAGTTTGTCTTTGGAAAAGTTAACTTTTTGTTTGAGGATAACATAGGCAATGTATCTGACTAAATGTTCTAAGAATTAAAAAGGTGATGTGATTTATTTTACTCTTCCAACCGTTGCAAACAAAATAACCTAAAGCATCTCACCCATACTTGAAATAGATTTTCTCTATTATTTCCCTAGGAATCAAATCAATTTTCCAAAATAAGACATCGATAGACATTATGAGTCTAAATTACTGAAGTGTGTCATCACTCACCATTCAACTTCTATAACCACTGCTAGAGTTCCAACCAAAATCATCTCTATCTGAAAAAAAAAAAATATGTATATATATGTCAGTTTCCAAACTTAAAAATCTCCTATCACTTACTCATATATATATGATCACAGACTTTCTCAACAACTTCCCATTTTTTCTAGGTCTGGACAATTGCAAGAGTATCCCAAGATCTTGTCCATTATTCTTTTATAACCCCTGATCCAAAATATTTTGATATGTGTGGGGTACTCTGGCCCCACAATGTAATTTGCCATTCCTAAAATGCATCTCAATTTTAATGATAAATTGATCTTCCCCTCTTTTTTTTTTATTTTAGATTCAGGGGCACACATACAGGTTTGTTATATAGGTAAACTCATGCCATAGAGGTTTGTTTTACAGATTGTCACCCAGATAATGAGCCGAGTACCCAATAGTTACTTTTTCTGATCCTCTCCCTGTCCCATCCCCTACCCTCAAGGAGACTCTAGTGTCTGTTGTTTCCGTCTTCCTCTTTGTGGCCACGAGTTCTCATCATTTAGCTTCCCCTTATAAGTGAGAACATGTGGTATTTGGTTTTCTGTTCCTGCACTAGTTTGCTAAGAATGATGACCTCCAGCTGCATCCATGGCCCAACAAAGGACATGATCTCATTCTTCTTTTATGGCTGTCTGGTATTTTATGGTATATATTTACCGCATTTTCTTTATTCAATCTGTCATTAATGGGCATGTAGGTTGATTCTATGTCCTTGCTATTATGAATAGAGCTGCAATTCATATTTGCATGCATGTCTCTTTATAGTAGTCTGATTTGTGTTCCTTTGAAATTGCTGGGTCAAATGATAATTCTGTTCCTAGCTGTTTGAGAAATCACCACACTGCTTTCCACAATGGTTCAACTAATTTACACTTCCACCAACAGTGTATAAGTATTTCCTTTTCTCCACAATTTTTGCCAACACGTGTTGTTTTTTGACTTTTTAATAATAGCCATCCTAACTTGTGTAATATGGTGTCTCATTGTGGTTTTGATTGGCATTTCTCTAATGATCAGTTAAATATTAAGATTCTTTTATATGCTTGTTGGCTGCATGTATGCCTTCTTTTGAAAAGTGTGTTCAAACTTTTCCAGCCCTTTTAGTGGGGTGTTTATTTTTCTTGTAAATTTGTTTAAGTTCTTTATAGATGCTAGATATTAGACCTTTGTCATTTGCAGTTTGCAAATATTTTCTCCCATTCTGTAGGTTGTCTGTTTACCCTGTTGATAGTTTCTTTTCCTGTGCAAAAGCTCTTATGTTTAATTAGATCTCTTTTGTGTCTTTTTGCTTTTGTCACAATTGCTTTTGGGTCTTCATCATGAAAAGTTTGCCTGTTTCTGTGTCCAGAATGTTATTGCCTAGGTTATCTTCCAGGACTTTTAGTTTTAGGTTTTACATTTAAGTCTTTAATCCATCATGTGTTGATTTGTGTATGTGGTGTAAGGAAGGAATCCAGTTTTAATCTTTTGCATATAGCTAGCTAGTTATCCCAGCACAATTATTGAATAGGGAGTCCTTTTCACACTGCTTGTCAGCTTTGTAGACCATCAGGTGATTGTAGGTGTGCAGCCTTATTTCTGATGCGCTCCCTACTCTTTTCCATTGGACTATGTGTCTGTTTCTGTAAGAGTACCATAATATTTTGTTTACTGTTACCCTGTAGTATAGTTTGAAACTGGGTAAAATGATACCTCCAGCTTTGTTTTCTTTGTTGTTGTTTGCTTGCTTGGTTGGTGTTTTTTGTTGTTGTTTGGTTTTTTGTTTGTTTTTGTTTTTGCTTAAGATTGCCTTGGGTACATGGTCACTTTTTTTGTTGTTTCATATGAATTGTAAAATAGTTTTCTTCTAGATCTGTGAAGAATGTCATTGGTAATTTTATACAAATGGCATTGAATCTGTAAATTGCTTGAAGCAGGATGGCCATTTTAATGATATTGATTCTTCCTACCGATAAGAATGAAATGTTTTCTCATTTGTTTCCTCTCTGGTTTCTTTAAGCAGTGTTTTGTAATTCTCATTGTAAACATCTTTCACTTCCCTGATTAGCTGTATTCCTAGGTATTTTATTCTTTTTGATGCAAAAATAATAGATTGCATTCATGATTTGGCTCTCAGCTTGATTGTTCTTGGTGTATAAAAATGCTAGTGATTTTTATACATTGGTTTTGTATCCTAAAACTTCGCTGAGGTTGTTTATTAAGCTGATGGAGCTTTGGGGATGAGCCTATGGGATTATATAGATATAGAATTATGTTGACTGCTAACAATGAGAGTTTGAATTTCATTCTTTCTATTTGAATGCTTCTCTTGTCTGATTAAGCTGGTTAGGACTTCCAATGCTATGTTGCTAATAGAAGCGATGAGAGATGGCATCCTTGTCTCATGCCAGTTTTCAAGGGGAATGCATACAGCTTTTCTCCATTTAGTAAGATGCTGGCTGTGGGTTTGTCATAGATGACTCATTATTTTGAAATATGTTCCTTCAATACCTAGTTTGTTGAGAGTTTTTAACATGAAGAGATTTTGAATTTTATTGAAAGCCTTTTCTGCATCTATTGAGATAATCATATGGGGTTTGCCTTTTTTTCTGTGTATTATTAATCACGTTTATTAATTTACATGTGGTGAACCAACTTTGCATCCTAGAGATGAAGCCTACTTGATTATGGTGGATTATCTTTTTGATATGCTGCTGGATTTCATTTGCAAGTATTTTGTTGAGGGGTTTTGCATCAGTGTTCATCAAGGATATTGTCCTAAAGTTTTTTGTTGTTGTTGTGCCTCTGCCAGGTTTTGGTATCAGAATGATGCTGACCTCATAGAATGAGTTAGCAAGAAGTCCCTCCTCCTCAATATTTTGAATAGTTTCAGTAGGAATCAGCTCTTTCTTATACATATGGTAGAATTTGGCTGTAAATCCATCTGGCACTGGATTTTTTTTGGTTGCTAGGGTATTTATTACTGATTCAATTTCAGAGCTCATTATTGATCTGTTCAGGGAATCAACTTCTTCCCAGTTCAGTCTTGGGGTACTGTGTGTGTCCAGGAATCTATCCACCTATTCTAAGTTTTCCAGTTTGTGTGCATAGAGGTGTTCATAGTAGTCTCTGAGGGTTATTTTTATTTTTGTGGAGTCAGTGGTAACATCTCCTTTTTCATTTAAGTGTATTTATTTGGTTCTTCTCTCTTTTCTTCTTTATTAGTCTACTAGCAGCTTCTCTATCATATTAACTTTTTCAAAAAACCAACTCCTGGATTTGTCGATCTTTTGAGTGTTTTTTTATGACTCCATTTCCTTCAGTTCAGTTCTGATTTTGGTTATTTCTTGTATTTTGCTTGCTTTGGGGTTCGTTTGCTCTTGCTTCTCTAATTCTTTCAGTTGCGATGTTAGATAGTTACTTTGAGATCTAACATTTTGATATTGGCACTTAGTGCTATAAATTTCCCTCACTACCTCTTAGCTATGTAACAGAGATTCTGATAGATTGTATCTTTGTTCTCATTAGTTTCAAAGAACTTTGTGATTTCTGCCTTAATTTCATTATTTATTCAAAAGTCATTCAGTAGTATGTTGTTTAATTTTCATGTGATTGCATAGTCTTGAGTGATTTTTTTAAAATGAAAGTTTCATTTTTTATTGTGCTGTGGTCTGAGATTGTATTTGGTATGATTTCAGTTCTTTTGCATTTGCTGATGATTGCTTTATATCTGATTATGTGGTCAATTTTAGAGCATGTGCCATGTGGCAATGAGAAGAATGTATATTCTCCTGTTTCTGGCTTTCCCCCTTACTTACTTTATAGTTTTATTGACTTATCTAAGCTCAAGGGAAATTACTACTTCATTCTCAAATAAAACTAACTTCTTCTCATAACACACATAAAAAGGTAACTAAAAGAGGGGATTAATATGTTAATTAGCTTGATCGTATTAATCATTTGCTGGGTATATGTATGCCAAAACATCATGTTGTACTCCAAATATATATATATATATATATATATATATGTATATAAAGTTTATATGTATATATGATTTATAAAAAGGAAATAAATTTCCCTTTTATCATTTATGTCCCAAATAGTTTATTTCTGTCAATGTATTTCCTCTTTTTCATTCAGTTAGTTAATTGCATTTTTACCACTTACAATAAACAGGTTTTTTTTACCATATTTTAAAACTATTTTTAAAAACAACTATTTTTTTTTAGTCTTTATGAACATATATATATACACACACACACACACATATATATATATATTTTAACTTTAGTTTCAGGATGTATGTACCATTTGTTCCATAGGTAAGCTTGTGTCATAGGGGTTTGTTGTACAGACTATTTCATCGCCTAGGTATTAAACTTAGTACCAAATAGTCATTTTCCTGATCTCTCTTCTCCCAACCTCTACCCTCTGATAGGCCCCAGTGTGTGTTGTTCCTCTCCGTATGTCCATCTGTTCTCATTATTTAGCTTCCACTTATAAGTGACAGTATGCAGTATTTGGTTTTCTGTTCCTGTGCTACTTTGCTAAGGATAATGGCCTCCAGTGACATCCAAGTCCCTACAAAGGACATGATCTCTTTTTCTTTTTTATGACTGCATAGTATTCCCCGGTGTGATTTTCTTAATTACAGTCAGTTGTCTTACAACTTCAAAAACTACTTTCCCATTGTCATAAAATATTTCAAATATGTATGAGAAAGGCAAGCTAATGTTTATTGCTAATTTTATTTCATGAATGTAACTTTTTAAAAATGTTTATTTTAGAATCAGAGGGTACATGTGCAGATTTGTTACGTAAGTATATTGCATAATGCTAAGGTTTGGAGTTTGAATGAGTCTGTCAGCAAGGTACTGAGCATAGTACTCAAGAGGTAGTTTTTCAGCCCTTGCCCTCCTCCCTTTCCCTCCTCTACTAGGCTCTAGTGTCTATTTTTCCTATTTTTAATCTCTATGTATACTTAATGTTTAACTCCTACTTATAAGTGAGAACATATGGTATTTGATTTTCTCTTTCTTCATTACTTCATTTAGTATAATGGCTTCCAGCTGCATCCATGTTGCTGCAAATGACATGATTTTGTTCTTTTTATGGCTATATAAGATTCTATGATGTATGCACCACATTTTATTTATCCAATCCACTGTTGATATACCCTAGATTAATTTCATGGCTTTAATACTTGTGAATAACACTACAAAGAACATACAGGTGCATGTGTCTTTTTGGCAGGATGATTTATTTTCCTTTGAGTATATATCCAGTATTGGGACAGTTGGGTCAAATGTTAATTCAATTCTTAGTTCCTTGAGGAATCTTCAAACTGCCCCTCCTGTGACTAATTTACATTCCCACCAACAGCGTAAAAGTGTTTTCTTTCCTCTGCAGCCTCAGAGGTACCTGTTATTTCTTCACTTTGTGATTATAGCTATTCTGACTGGTGTGAGATGGTATTGCATTGTGTTTTGATACGCATTTCTCTGATGATTAACGATGACTTTTTTGTGTGTTTGTTGGCTACTAGCCTGTCTTGTCTTAAGAAATGTCTGCTCATGTCCTTTGCCCATTTTTAATGGGGTTATTTGATTTTTGCCTTTTGTTTCGTTCAAATTTCTTATAGATTCTGGATATTAGACCTTCATTAAATGCATAGCTTGCAAATATTTTCTCCCATTCTGTAGGTTGTCTGTTTATTCTATTGAGAATTTCTCTTGCTGTGTAGGACCACCTTAGTTTAACTAGGTTTCACTTGTCAATTTTTGTTGTTGCAGTTGCTTCTAAGGATGTAGCCATAAATACTTTACCAAGAACAGTATTGAGAAAGATATTTCCTAGGTTTCCTTCCAGGATATTTACAGTTTGAGGTCTTACATTTAAGTCTTTATTTAATCCATCTTGAATCCATATTTGTTATGGTGATAGGTAGGGGGTCCAACTTCACTCTTCTGCATACGGATAGCCAGTTATCTCAGCACCCACCATTTATTGAGTAGGAAGTCTTCTCCTCATTGATTATTTTTGTGAAATTTGTCAAAGATGAAGTGGTTGTAGGTGTGTGACTTAATCTGGTCTCTTTATTCTGTTCCATTGGTCTATGTGTCTGTTGTTGTGCCAGTTCCATACTGTTTTAATTACTGCAGCCTTGTAGCATAGTCTGAGGTTGGCTAATGTGAAATTTCCAGCATTGTTCTTTTTGCTTAGGATTGCTTGGGCTATTCAGGCTCTTTTTTGTTCCATATGAATTTTAGAATCGTTCCTTCTAATTCGGTGAAAAGTAAAGTTGTTAGTATAGCAGAAGTAATGCTGAATCTGTACATTGCTTTGGGCAGTTCAGCCATATTAATAATATTGATTCTTTTGATCCATGAGCATGGGATGTTTTTCCACTTATTTGTGTAATCTCTCAGGATTATTTTGTAGTTCTCCTTGAAGAACTCTTTCTCCTCCTTGGTTAGCTGTATTCCTGCTTATTTTATTACTTTTAGCTAATGTAAATAGAATTGCATTCTTGATTTGACTCAGCTTAAACTTTATTTGTATATAGAAATGCTACAGATTTTTGTACATTGATTTTGGACTGTGAAACTTTACTGAAGTTGTTTATCAGTTCTAGGAGTTTTTTTTTTTTTTTTTTGCAGAGTCTTTAGGGTTATCTAGGTGTAAAATCATATTGTCAGTGACGAACGATAGTTCGAGCTCTTTTCTTATTGTGATGTCTTTCATTAACTTCACTTGCCTGATCTAGCTAGGACTTTCAATACTATGTTGAATAGGAGTAGTGACAATGGTTATCCTTGGTTTTGCTTCTCAATCTCTCCCTTATCCTTTCTGTTAATAATTTATTTTAGATTACTCTGTAAATAAAATTTTGAATATTTTTCTTCTTCCTACCTTGATCAGATATGGTAAAGATTAAGCTGCTGTAAAAATTAGACCCCGAAATGTAATGATTTGGGTGAGATAAACATTTATTCATCTCTTAATAGTTTGATCATGGCAAGTTCTTACTGGAAGGCCAGATTTACTTACCAAAAAGTCATTCAGAAAGACAATTGCTTACATTTTGGAATCTTCCGTCATGTAAGTTGTTTGTATGATTAAAACTAGATGTCTGATATGTCTGTGTTTTTGCTTATAGGAAGATAAAATAGAGAAACTACTACACAAACAATTTATTTTTAGCCAATGAGAGGAAAGTTGCACACACATTTTTTTCTGTACATATTTAATTTATGAGGTCTTAGCCCATCATCCTGGCTCTTCATTTGGGAGATGGTATGCCTAAGAAAATGAGGAAATGGATACTGACGGAACCACTGTTATTCTCTCACACACCTCATTAAAAGTCTGCGTAAACATGTGTTCAATGCTTGCCTGAAAATGTTTCATTTTATATATTTACACATGACATAATTCAGCCTTATTATTAGATATATAGGCTTCCTGTTTCAGGACAATAACACAGCTACAGTAAATTCTTTTGCCATTAATATGTTTCTGTACTTTTTGTTAATTCATCAGCATAATTTTTCTCAAGGTGAAACTATTGTATTAAAATGTTCAAACACTGTTGGATTCTCTACACATTGTAACTTTTCAATCTGAGAAAGTCATGTTAGTTTATATCATGTGTATTCATGTTTCTACAGAAATTTCACATGATTAGACTGCACTTATTTGTTAAAACACAACTTCTTTCAGTATATAGTTCGGAGATAATTCTCCATCAGTCTCAGGTTTCTGAATATCTTATAAGCAGAAACACTTAACTTCTTTTCCTGACTACATTATCAAGGATTCTTGTACAGTAAACAGCCTTGGAAAACAGAAATACTGTCCCACAAAAGCTTAAGTTTGCCTGTAGCCTTAAAGTACAGGGATGGTGTGTCCTTTCAGAGCAAGAGAGCAAAGGATAGACATGTATACAGTGCAGTATAGTAAAGAGAATGTGTCTCTCAAAGTCAAATGGCAGACAGTTTTAATGCTCATTATAGGTGATTTCATTCTCTATTCTCAGAGTTCCTCTGTTATACTACAATTACTAATTCTTATTTTATAAGAAATGTACATCATTTCATTTTTTGAATTTTGCTTCTTTGAACATCTAATTTTCTCTAGCTGCTTCTTGCCCTTTTTATAGGATGTTGTGAACATATAAAATGCATTATTATGTAATAAAGTTACAATATTATTATACATGTCAATATAAAAATAGATATGCAGAGAATATACATTTATAAAACATGATATTTTGGAATTGTGAATGAAGAATATATTCTCATTGCTTTTCTAAGGTCATTTGCTGAACTAGACCATCTATTTATTTTTTATGACTCTCTGGCCCTCACTGCATGAAAATAGAGTAAATTTAATGTGTTGATAAAAGTTTTACCTTGCTAATTCTGAGGGATTTAAAAACATGGTGCCTAATTTATAAATAATTATACAATACATGCTATTAATCGTGGTGTTCTATAATTACCACCACCAGTGTATATTTTCAGATAGAAAACACAAAAATCATTTAGTGTTCTTCAGTTTATAATTATGGTTAGATTAAAACCATTGTAAATGTTTACTGTGTTGATAAGCTTCTGTTTTCTGTAGTTTGTTTATTGTATTTTGGGGGCTACATTTAAAATTTAACAATTGCTTTGCAGGCTAGTTCTTTCTTTGCTGAAAATACATAAATGTCAGAAAATGTTATGTTGATTAAAGGTGGATGTTGTGTAAAGTCTTAATTTTATTTTTATATGTAGATAAATATATGCATTATTTCTAGGAATTCAAATACTCTTCCCTACTAGGTGTAAGGGAAATTACAGTGTAAAATCTATAAAAATCTGTTAGTTTATTTGGTTTCTTTTTTTAGTGTTTTTCTTCTAACTGAAGGACTTAAGTAGTACAACTATGTTGATTAGAATTATCACATTTTCACACACCACAAAACCTAGTTATATTTTGATGATTCTAGAGTTAAGATTGCTGATATAAAGAAGAATTTTGAGACAGTTTTCATTGTCACACACTTCCCCTGGCACAGTGTTCCTTTTTCTATCAATTGCCAAGACCAGGTGCATTGCTAATAGCCTCTGATCAGGGTTCTCCAGAGTGATGGATCACAATTCACAGTCTTACCACAATCCAAGAGAGCCTCAGGACAACAGCTTTCAGCAGGGTGCCACTTGTTAGCTGAGAGGTGTGAGTTGAGAGAATCCAATCCAGCTCCTAGCAGGGGCTTTCTGAGCACCATCCCCCAGGCTTTTCGGAATGCCAGGACTTTTTCATCAGTTGACATGCTGGGCTGCATGAGTTGGAGAGAAAACTTGGCACAATAAGTGACAGCTTCCTGCTCTAAAATATTTTGAGGCTCCAGAATACATTCATTACTAACTAGTATTCCTATACTTAGCTGACTGCATAAGAATGCTGAAGGGGTGCTTCTTTAAAAATCATTATTTGTGGGCCCTACACCAAACTTATCTGTGGGGTAGGCTCAAAAATCTGTGCTTTAATAATGCCTTTTGCCTCTTGTGTTGCAGATGTGGTCAGGCAGGTACTTGCCTATTAACTGGCACTTAAAAACTACACGCAACGAAGAATTAGATGTGATGGAAAATTCAAGCAGCCTATTTAGGAGCAATCTCTAAATCAAGCTGGAAAGCAGAAATTTGTCAAATTTAGAGTTAGCCTTGGCATAAGAAATCATGATGACATTTCGATTTATTATTGTTGCTAATATTTCTCTTGATTTGTTTTACTTGATTTGTTCTGAGATAGAAGTAACATTGAGCACATTCCTGTGCTAAAGTCTTATTGCCATTGAGGATACAAAGGTTTAAGCCATAAAGAAGAGTAGGAGAATAATGCACAAGGTAAAGGAAGAATTTAAATGAAAGATTTAATAAGTTTATTCAACAAACAGGTATAAAAGGTAAAATGTTCATGCCCCAAGTCTGTAAAAACAACAAACAAACAAAAAACGTGACTTGTTGGTGTCTCACTAGAGTGTCCAATTCACAAACTTGCAGAAGGTCTAGAAATCTATGCTTTATACTCTTACCAGGTACTTCTTATGCATACATGATTTGTAAAACCATTGTATACAACCAGCAAATGCAGGCTAGATTCCTACTCACAATTTGGTTCAGATGTAGAGACTGCTAAAACCACACATACACCAAGAAGGCACAAAAAGTTTTATTACTCACCTAATGGGGCTTTTCTGAGGAGAGGAAGTCAGGCCTCCTAAGTTGGCCCAAAAGCAAGGAGAGGAGACTGTCTTTGAATCCTTATTGTTAGGAGGTGGGGCCAGAATGGGAAGGGGCTTACATGGTTTGAGTTTCTTACCTGTGCCAAAGTAGGAAGCACACAGACTTTCTTATCCACGTTTTATAGATATGGGGGAGTAGGAGGGCAAGGAGGAGTGAGATGTAGAAGCTGTAAGCCATCAAACATCAAAAATTGGCCGGGCGCGGTGGCTCAAGCCTGTAATCCCAGCACTTTGGGAGGCCGAGGCGGGTGGATCACGAGGTCAGGAGATCGAGACCATCCTGGCTAACATGGTGAAACCCCGTCTCTACTAAAAAAAAAAAAATACAAAAAACTAGCCGGGCGTGGTGGCGGGCGCCTGTAGTCCCAGCTACTCGGGAGGCTGAGGCGGGAGAATGGCGTGAACCCGGGAGGCGGAGCTTGCAGTGAGCCGAGATCGCGCCACTGCACTCCAGCCTGGGCGACACAGCGAGACTCCGTCTCAAAAAAAAAAACAAAAAAAAAAAAACAAAAATTTCAGTCAGATTCTTTATTACAATAGCATTAGTCTATAATAAATGCAATTCAAAATAGAAATAATAGACATATATTATCGAAAGAACATCGGTAACATTGAAATAGATCCGCATAATTAATGAGCTTAAAAATTTCTGTCATGAATACCTTCATCATAATACCCATTATTGTTCTAGGCAACATATACAAAATTCTAAACAACTACAGATGTGCAGCGTGGGACAAAGGAATTAATGAGGAAGTGAAAACATTAAGTTACTTGAGATGGAGGGTTAGCAACTGGTTTCATTGAGACTATATAGGTGAATTGTTTACACTGAACAATCCTAATGACATTGACTTTGCTTCATGTTTGTAAAAAAATGTACATTATTTTATCTCAAATAACTGAAAGGGAAAAGGAAGTTGAATTAAGCCACCAACAGTGTGTTTAACAGTGACACTTTTGGAACATTTTCCATTATTTTAAAGTCTAGATTAATGTGTTGCAGGAAATACTATGGCCTTTCTGCCCCTTCGGCTTTGCCACAACTTAGACAAATGACCCTTCCTAGTTGTTCAAAGTGTTAAAGTTTTCCTGCTACTAGCAGTGAAGAAGGATGGATTCACTGAGATTTTAACAGATTGACAACATCTTATCTTAGTGGTGCACACATGCTTCAAGAAGGCAGAAAAGGCAATTTGCCCTCCACTGTGACTATTTATTTGCTTTTTAATTGGCTTGGACTAGTTTTGTACAAGAAATCATTAAATCATAGTTGAATACAAAAGAGGTGTGTGATGGGGGAGAGCATCTGTGTTGGTAATTTCTAAGTAAATAAATTACACCTATTCAAACACTTCACAGAGCATTTACATGAACAATTAAGTTCTCGGTCAGTGCTAGTTTCTGGAGATGTACAAGACTTGTGTAATTCTGATTAACAAGCATGTTCCTAAATGAAAATAACTCTTAACATTTAGCTATTAATGTAACTGTCACTATAAGTTAATGCAGATTGATATAGTCAAGAGAAGTAATGCATATATTGTTCATTAGACATGGAGATGTTTAAGTTGTAATAGAATTACAAAACCTCAAATAAAAACTCCATTTTTTATTCCAGTGAATTATATTTTATAATTTGTGAATTATGTATAAAAATTAAGCATGCACATTATCTTTTGATACAAATTTCTGAAGACTTGAGTTCAAATCACATTCTCACTTCAGTATACCATTGACATTTAATGCAATAAATTTATTCATCTGGAAATAATGATTGAAATTTTATCAATGTGACATAAAGCGAACATCAAGCTCAATGATAAATTCTTATTTGTATCCATGTGTAGGTGGTCTACAAAGTCCCTTTTACTTCCAATTTTTTTTTTACATTTATTTATTTTTGTGACAGTATCTCACTTTGTAACTGAGGCTGGAGTGCAGTGGTACAATCTAGGCTGACTGCAGCCTCGACTCCTAGGCTCAAGGTATCCGCCTACCTCAGCCTCCCAAGTAGCTGGGACCACAGGGGCATGCCACCATGCCCTGCCAATTTTTGTCTGTTTTGTAGAGATGAGATTTTGCCATATTGCCCAGACTGATCTTGAACTCTTGAGCTCAAGGGATCTGCTTACTTTGGCCTCCCAAAGTACTGGGATTACAGGTGTGAGTCACTGCACCTGGCTTGCTTTTAATGTTAATTTAACATTATGAACATCCTTGTGATAAAGTGAATGTTTTCACCATTTCGGAATTTAGGGAAATTCTTGGCTAAAGATGATAAACTTTTCTCTTTGCCAGACTAAAATGGCGTGTGTGTGTTGGGGGGGTGGGGCACGGCTGCT
>NW_012106587.1:707891-715433 GCF_000951045.1 Mandrillus leucophaeus
GGGGGTGCTTATAAGTCAGCTGATGAAAGATTAAGAAAGCCAAGAAATAGCCACCAATTGAAAGTTTTTCGTCAAAGCTGTTTTCACTTTTGAAAAGACATAACATTAAATAATATATATATATTAGCTACTCTGGTTTGTCAACCTTCTGCTCTTGTATTGTTTCCTTCCTCAACTGCAATTATTTCATGGGTTTGAGCAGTGAATTCCTATCACAAACTGTCTTAGAAGGTCAAGCTGTGTTCAAAGGACCTTTTATTTCTTTGCTTTCCCGGTGGAAGGGGGAGTTCCCTTATATGTTTTGTTCATATACCCAACTAAATTCAATTAATTATATTTAATTACAACTTTTTCTCATTTATGGCAACGTGAGGTGACTTCCTCTATTTTCTAATAAGGTATATCAATAGCAGCAAAAAACAAATTTAACACAAAGTAAAACATCATTGTATTACAGAATACGTTATGCTTTCATTCTTTCTCTTTTGTAATTTATTTTTAAATATCTCTTTAGAAAAATAATAGCTCAAGCTTTGCATTAGGATACAACATTAGGGTGAATGAATTTTTTTTAATGTTTGTACATTCATTTTGTCCCCTGTGGAAGAAAGGATGTTTATCTAGCAATTAGTCAAGAAATCTCTTTGGAATTTAAAATCACAGTTGCTCAAGTTTCCCTTTATTTATATGAGCTTTATATTTAAGTTAAATAGACATGGCATAGCTGCAAGTACTCATAAACATCATTTTAATCTGTATTTATTTTTTTAGAAATCACAACTAATTGTGTCTTCATATTAATATATGCTCATAATGTCTATGTTCAAATATTACTCAGTAAATGGATAGATGCATATCTATGCCAGGCACTGTACTCAACACATTATTGCATTATTTCTCACATCATCATTGTTAAATTTTCAAAGATGTTATTCTCATTTTATTTCTAAAATTGATATTTAAAGATTTTAGATGATTTACTCAGATTTAAGAGTAAAAAGGAAAAAGAGTTTTAGTTTGTGGAAACTTGACTCAAAAGTTATTTATATTTTTTCTCACTTTTTATAACTTTAATAAATGTTTATATAATCCACATGTTATAATTTCAAACTATGGAATCAAAAGACAATTCAGTAGTGTGTGAAAACCGAAACTAACATAATTTCCTATCTCTTTGATAAACATCAATGGGACCACACTTTTTTTTCCTATGATAAACAGTACGAATTTCAAAAAATAAGATAGTTACCTGTTTTGCGGAGATAAGACTGCAAATTAACTAATATAGGTTACTTTTCAAGACTATCAAATTTTCTCATTCACACTCTGTTCATAACTTTCACCTTATTATGTGTACCAATCCAGTGCATAAGCCTAATTAGGTCCCTGTCTTTGAAGACCTGTCTGAATTACAAACATTATTGTTAGGAAAAAAGAAAAAGAAAAAAAAGTGGGGTGATATGTATGAACGGTTTCTTCTGGTGTGGCAAATACCCTTGTTGTATTGTGAAAGCCAAGTTATTCTGGATTAAGTTTGAAAACCTGCTTTTTTAGTATATTCATTTCTGTGCATATGTTACTCTGTACTTTATTTAACATTTTACTTGTTAAAACAATTTTTTGGGATTCTGATATTTTAATATCTGTCCCAATTCAAGATTCAATATGAGACATCTTCCATTATACCTCATATGAAAGCTTATTTTACAAATTATTTAAAAGACGTAGGTGGCTATTTTCTCTTAAGAATGTTTATAGTAGGTTCAGTCATTTTAAATATATGAGTCATTTTAAATATATTAGGCATAAAGCATTTATGACTTTTTTTCCAAATTTGGTTTTAGTGTTCTTCTTCTTATTATTTTTTTAGGTTGAAAACAAAAAATAAATTAGCTATATGAAACAAACAGGAAGACTAATAATAAGAAATGAGTAAAGGTTAGACTAAGCAGAAAATGAAAATAACCTAAGTAAATTGTGTTCTGCTTTAAATTTTACCTAGGGGCTTCGAGATACTATAGCCCAACCTGAATTGCTGTAAAATTCCAAATCACCATGGAAATTTATTATACATGTATCACTGCAGAGTAGTAGAACGCAGAAGAAAATGTTTGAAGAAGCATGCAAGTCATTGTAGATTAGGCCATTCACTGCTAAAGTAAACATACTCCAGAGCTGATCATTCTCCAATATACATGTTCTCTAATCACTCACTCCCCACAAAATATTCTGAATTATTTTTTAACTTCTACCTTAACATCATGTCCTGATAGCATTGACATGGTTTTTCACAAATTTCCAATAAGACACTCTTGAAAATACAAAAAGTGATTAGCACAGCACATGCAAATTTAGTAATAATTAGTCTAGTACCAGAAATAGGATTTGATGGAATAAGGCTAGAAACTTAGATAAACGGCAGCCTAATTCCATCGTAATGAAAATAGAGACACAAACGTTCCCCGTTCGTTCTCTTCCTTTGTCTCCTTTTTCAGCTATGCAAGTTTCAAAGCCATCTCTAAACTGAGAAGACTGTTCCCTTACTTGGTATGTACACTTTTGGGTCAGTCCGTATCAATGTGCACAAGTGTGTGTTGGCCACTGACAAGATTCACATGAAACAAATTGCTCAGTGGTTAGTGGGCTGACTGCTCATGCAGATACCAGAAAGAATTCTCATCTGCCTCTGCTCCCTGCCAAGAATGACAAGAAGGAAAGTGAATCTATGAGGGGCCCTTCTGAGAAAGTAGTAGAGTCAAAATGCTCAGAGACTTAATGATTTCAAGAAATGATGGCAATGAACGTATAGCATCAGGAAAACTGTAAGAACATATGGGACATAGGATGGTGCAGCAAAATGGAAGATGAAAACCAGATATTTAAAATAGACATATCAAATGTAGTCTTGTTTCTTGTTCATAAAGTACAAGTATTAAGGTGAAGTAGAGGGAAACGTCATTGAATGTAAGATGATTAACATACAAAATGTTCAGGTTGAGATTATTTCATCTATGTAGATGTTTATGTCATTGGGATTGATAAAAGAAGATGGGGAAGAAACAAAGTCTGTGCACCAGAGGCTAAAATTGAGCAAAAGAATGGAGACGGTGAAGAGGTGATTCACAGAAAGAGAGGATGATATTGGCCTGTGCTTTTTAGGTGTGTTCCATGGACCAGCAGCACAGGAGTCCCTCTGAGATTTTAGAAGTGCAGAATCTTGTTTATTCCAGTCTTACTGAATCATAGTCTGCACTGCATTTTAATAGAAACTCCACATGGTTTGCGTTAAACTGTGTGACACACTGGTATGGAAAGACAATATATACCTTAAAGGAGCCAAAGTTTTTCTTTTTTTCCTTAAAGAAAAGGAGTAATGTCTGGAAGCATTGATCATGAGCCATGAGAACAGCTACTCGGTCCCTTGTCTCTGCTATATGTGATGTGTAAGAGACGAGCCTTAATTTAAGAAGGCTGCGGAGGAAGCTTGTTTTCTGAAGAAAACTATTGAAAAAAAAAAAAAAAGATGTTTTAAAGTGTGTTTTCTGATTTAAACCAGTCTTCATATGGGGAAAAGGTAGATTTTCATTTGTTTGTTTCCTTGCTTGTTTTTTGTGAGTGCTGTTTTTTTTTTTAGTTTGGTTGTTGTTGGTTGGGGAGGGTGTTTTGTTTTGTTTTGTTTTGTTTTGTTTGCTTTTTGAGTCAGGATCTTGTTCTGTCACCCAGGCTGGAGTGCAGTGTCCCAATTATGGCTCAGCCTCTGCCTTCCAGGCTCAAGTGATTCTCCCTCCTCAGCTTCCCAAGTAGCTGGAACTACAGATGTGTACCACCATGCCTAGGTATTTTTGTTTGTTTTTAATATTGAAGAGTGATTCAATATTATGTAAATTCAAGGTTGAGAACAACTGATTTAGGGATAAAAAAAGATAAAAAGGCTAACAAATGTAAAAAATGAGATTCTTTTTATCAGAGTGTGGAGGACCCTAAAAGTGCTGGGGAATATTAGATTGAGTAGATTGTATATCTGGGTGAATGATGACCATCAATGCTTGAACATCTGATAATGACTCAAGTGTACCTATATTTGAATCATAATATGATTGGTTTTGTTGGTTTCTGAAACCCTGCAGTCACCAGTTCTATTGCTGTTTCTCTTTGTGTTACGGTTTAGAGATGGTAGCTCCTTGTGCCTTGGTATAAGATGATGACTTTTACTGGAAGTAACTTACACATGTTTAGTTTTGAACTTTTCTAAATTTTTCTAAGATAATGGTATTCCCAAGCATGCTGCCCACTTCCTAAGTCTTATGTGCTATAGTAGAGTTCACTGGCAGAGACTCAGGTCTTAGAGCAGCAATTTCTTAACTAGAGGATTTAAGTTTATAAAAATAATACATAAACTAGTTCTTCTAGAATTAATAATTGAAAAGAGGAAAACTTAGCTATTGATATTTTACCTGACTTAGTTGGTATGTTTTCTTCCCTCATTCCATTTCCATTATTCCTGCTTTTGCTTTAACATAGAGCTTTATTTTTACAATAGACTATTACTTAAAATATTTAACATTTAATTTAAGCATTTTATATATTAACAAACATTCTGTTAACTTGATTCTCAATGACATTTTCAATGACAACTTGATTAGGCGTATAATTATCAGTTACTTCTTTTTTTTCTTAACCTATGAAACTTGATTATTTGTAATGTTTGTTAACATACTCCAAACTGGTCATCCCGCTACAATTTCTGCCTTCTAGTGATCCATTTGTCACAAAGCAACTGTGGTAGTCCCATAAAAATACAGATTTATTTGTTACTCCCCCACTTAAAACTCTCTTGTCTCTCTCCAACTATCAGAACAAAATACAAACTACTAAATTTAGCATATCCAGTCTATACATAAGTGGTTACTGAACCCTGTGCAGATGACACAATTCACTGCAATCGTAGGTACAGAGACAGAGCTATAGGGCATGGAGAGGTGGGATATCCAGCCAGCTTGAAGAGCTGCAAACACATGTGATGCCAAAGGGCTCAGCCTTCCTGCAGAGGTCAAAACATCCAGTATTAATTCATGGCAAGCCAAACACAGGTGTTTCTTTTCTCATTAAAAAGACCTATCTAAACACACATATTTAACAAGAGATGTATTTAACTTTACAAAATGCACCAGAATATTTTAAATGTATTTGGACTAGTAGTTCATAATTTGGATGTATTTTCTAAATGAAGCCTAACTAGGTCCTCATAATGTGACTACCAGCATCTGTCACAAAAAGGCCCAGCCCACATCTCTCCTACATCATTTCATACAATTCTTCTCAGGCTCAGAACACTTCAGGTGCACTAGAATACATTCTGCACCTCAAATGCTGCCAACATGATCTCTCAGAGATGGAAACCTCAAAACATTGAATTATTCATATCGTTTGAATTTCAGTTAACTTTCTTCTCCTAGAGAGACCTTCCCAGCCTTCTGAATCACCAACAATCACAGTCCTTCCCCATTCTTCCTCATACTATCAGTTTTCTTTCTTTCTTGTAGTTATTGTCTGTAAGTATCCGGTTCAAGTTTTGCTTTCCTTTTTATTTCATTGTTTTGCCTCCTTCTACCTCTAGATGTAATAATTCACCACATTCTACAGCCTCCTCAAAATATTTTTCATGCAATAAAAACAAATCTGGTATTGCTATTCATAGCTCTATGTCTAGGACATCTATCAGTGCCTAGGGCATTAATAACATATTTAACTCTTTTTTATGTCAGATTCTTCCTTGGAAATGCTTTCAGTTGCCCCTTCTTTTTTATTGTCTGCTTCTCCTATTTCTTGACTAACCTATACATGCAGTTCTTCCTATAAACATAGACAAAGTATATTATGTTTTTTTTTTGTTGAACTCTCTAATATTAAATGGATGGTATTTTGGTCCTCAAATCAGCTAGTCTAATTCCTCTTACTGCTTCTTATTTCCTGCTGTGGTTCATGTGAGAAGGGACTTATTCTGGAAAATTTATGTTCAATTTACTGTGGGACAGATATTTTGGGTAATGTGAAGCGGTCCGTAAATTACTCTCTTTATATAATTAGAGAGTGAAAGGGCACAGCGCTTAGCGTTTACTGATTAAGATGTCTTTCAATGCCTTACTTTTCTCCAGTGCCCTTAATGTCTGTGACAGTAAATTCTACCATCTAGCCATGTTTGCCCTATGCCTGTTTTAATTATGGAAATGATAGTACATAAATAGCTTTAGGAGGCGCTATGTCTAATTTGGGATCGTGTTGGAAAGAGTTCCAGCTAGAATAAAAGCAGTTTTCATTAATTCATTTGGTTCATTTGGTTGGTTCATTTGGTTCACTTGGGTTAGGCTAAATAATGATATGGTAAAAACCTGTGACATCAAAAGCTTAAGGCAGGCTTTGGGCTGGAGAAGAAAGCACAGGAGAGTTGCACTCTGGCAATTAAATGTTTCCTGAAAGTGATTTATATCACCTACTCATATTTGACTGGCCCGTGCAAATCTAATGGCTACAACTTACTTCAAGGCAACAGAAAAGTGCCACTGTTCCATGTGCCTGGGAAGAGAGGAATACTAGACATTGATAAGGGCTTGAAATGCCCACAGAAGCCCCTAAACCACTGAGGAAGGGAGTAACTGATAGGGTGGCAGGAAATATTCTCCTTTTTGATAGACTCAAGTTTCATAATCACAAACACAGATTTTCAAAAGTAAGTAACTATCATGTTTGTGTAACAACTTAAGTCACCAACCTATTCTGCTTAATGTAGATATGAAATATATTGTCTTGGAAGCAAATGCAACATCTCTCTGTTTTTGTTTTTTTGTTGTTTTGTTTTGTTTTCATAGAATTGTTATTTTAAACCAGCTGCATTTACATTCCTGGCTAATTTTCTTTCCTATCTCCTCAAGGACTCAGGTGCAGAGATGACCTTTGTCAGGAAAAAGGAGCCATAGCCAGTTCCTTGTCACCTTCAATAGCCAGCATCTTGCTCCAGAAGCCAGTCATTGCTCTTGGGCTAGGGAGTTCCTCATTCTGTACAGGCTACCCACAGAAATAGGTTATCTCTCTCAGTGATCCACTTATAGCACTTGTATCTCCTTTTTCCATCCTTCTAGCCATAAGGCACCTTAAAGGACTAAAGTAACTCACTCTCCATGAATCATGCATCCATGCCTCACTTTCCAGAGTGCTATGGGGGAAATGTGTTAATTAGAGGTGAAGAATGTTGACTACTTGTGTTTATTGTAGTTGGGTAAAAGAGGAGTGTGCTACAGTTGGTAATAGAGTCATACTGATCTTATGAATGTTTGGCATATTATAGACCACTAAGCTTAGTTTCCATTCTACTTTAAACAACTCATAAGTGTTTCTGTGTTTTTTTTTAATTTTTTATATTTTATGATTATTATACTTTAAGTTCTAGGGTACATGTGCATAACCTGCAGGTTTGTTACATATGTATACTTGTGCTATGTTGCTGTGCTGCACCCATCAACTCGTCAGCACCCATCAACTCGTCAT
>NW_012106587.1:716673-729307 GCF_000951045.1 Mandrillus leucophaeus
TTGGAGATGCGGGCTCTTTTTTGGTTCCATATGAACTTTAAAGCAGTTTTTTCCAATTCTGTGAAGAAACTCATTGGTAGCTTGATGGGGATGGCATTGAATCTATAAATAATCTTGGGGCAGTATGGCCATTTTCACGATATTGATTCTTCCTATCCATGAGCATTATGAGTATTTAAATTTGAATGTAGGGAGAGGGTAAATTACTCCAGGTATGTTTTCCAAAATGTTACTATTTGGTATTGTCTACTCTCTAATTTGTTTTAGATGTCAAGTCTGCATTTAAATATTCAGGAGGACAAAAACAGATAGATAGATAGATAGATAGATAGGTAGATAGATAGACAGACAGACAGATAGACAGACAGACATAGTTACTTCATTGAGAGGAGTTGCACCACAGTGTTATGAAGTAAAATGTTGGAAGTCAGAAACATGTGGGGTGAAGTCCTAGATCTGCCACTTAGTTATATGATGTCTTACAAGTAACCTAAGCTCTGTACATCTTAATTTTACCCTCTGAGGAAATTTAATGAACAAGTATATGTCTTTTATCAGAGAGGCATTAATTAAACTGGAGGATGGCCTCCAGTGGATAATAGTGGTATTTCTGCCACAGTCCGTTTTAAGTTTAATGGATATACCTATAAAACCCTGAACATGGATTCAGATATACAAACATGCTCAATAAACTATTTCTAATTAGTATTAGTATGTATCTTAAGGCATGACTTAGCTATGAATGTACCTAATGAAAAGATAAGATGTAATATATACATTTTAATTTTCTCACTTTGACATAATGTCAGGCATTTTTTTAAAGCATTTTTTTAAACATGTTTTAAAGCATGTTTTTAAAGGCATTTTTAAAAAGCATTAAAGGTCTATTAGCTAGTCTGATCTGAGTCACAGAATATAGTAGAATTTAAAGCAAGAATAAAAGATAATTTCAGGAAGTTGGGACATGAACAAAAGCATAGAGAAAAGAATGTAGTTTGCTATTGCTAAAATAACTGCAAAACAGTGAGTGATGAAGATGAACATGGATAGGCACATATATCTTAGGTCATTGAAAACATTAATGGTCATAGAAAGGTATATTATAATACTTTGTATAAAACTTTTTGTTTTTGTATTTGACAGAAATTCATTTTATAATTTTTAAAATAAGTGTTTTACAGCCACATTTCATGATATTTTGGGCAGCCTGATAGCTGTGCAAAGCACGTATTTGTGGAAGATTTCAGGCAAAGATACAAAACGATAGCCAAATAAAGAATTTCAGGTAATGGATACTGAAAATTCAAGTTGATGTAGTAGGCCAATAAATAGAAACAGCTTGAGGATTATTTATTATGTAAAATTGGATCTACCTATTGACTGAAAAGGGTAAAAGATAATGTGAACTTTAGTGGTGCCAAGAAAAGTTTATAAGGTAACAGGAATCACTAGAGGAATGAGTAGCAGATTATGAGAAAAGCTGATGAATAATGTAAGGGAAATAGAGGAAGTATAATTTTGGTAAAATATAAAGTACATAGGAGTATTCAGAACTAGAGATGTGAATTTGGGAGCCATCATTGTGCAGTTGGTTGTTAACCTGTAATAGTGGATGAAATCACTTGAAGAAATAACTCTGGAGTGCAGAGAACTGCGATCAAAGAGGGGTAAAACACTTCAAAGCAGAGAAATAGCATACCACAAAGATAATAAAGAATGGTATCCAAGAAAGACAGTGTTATCTTCTTTATTAATATTAGTATCTATGGAAGAAAATAGAATAGATTTTTTCCACTTCTGGAGATACTTACGAAATCCCAGACAGGACAGAAAATATTACTGTATTTTTTTAGTAACCACCCTGAAATATCACTTTAGAGATGGAGAAATTAAAGAATTTGGAAAGATTACCCAAATTTCAAGAATAAGAATGCCAAGATTTCAGTTCAAGTCCTTCTGGAATTAAAGATTATGCTGCTGCTGCCTTTTTTTTTTTTTTTTTTCAAATTTAGTTATAAGTTTTAATAAGAAAAAATAGGATATTCTATAAAAATGCAAGGCAAGGAAATACAGTTTGTTTTATTTCATAAGTCACATATATTTGGAAATAATTTGTATTTTTATTCATGTATTTAGAATACTTTAACATTTTTTTATGTAATGGAGAGAAAATTAAATATAATGAGTACCTTTGTTGATACCAGTGAAGCTATCATTTGTTGGATATTTCTAGGTTTCTGATGTTTTACTTACATTAAATGTATTAATTGGTAATTCTTATATTTCTTTCTCATATGTTTTGTTATCCCTATTTGGTGGATGGAGATATTACAAATAAGGTCAGTTCTATGTAACAAAGCAATTATTTTCATGCTGATTTCTTAGTGCCGTTGTTTAATCTGGAAAGCAAGAGTACTTTGTAGAGCTGCCATTTGACAGTGCCTCTGTAATCACACCTACAAAGAGGAATCTGGCTTCAGAAAAGGCTGATTTTAATATTTCTCCTGTCTTTCTCTTTGTTTAACTTATTCTGTCTTAACAATCATGTAGTGTGGGTGCTACTCACCTCCAGCTACTTGGAGGAACAAATTAGTCATAGGAAAAAGTGAAACAAAACCAGTAAATTGCTTTGTTTTCCCAATAATTCACAGTAGGGACAACAGCTAAAAGATGTCATGTTTGTTTCTTTCATTCAACAATATAAGAATTTGAATAAGAAGTAAAGAAGAATATGGAATGAAGAAAGTTAAGCAGTCATTCCAAGTAAATACATTCTTGTTCAAAAATTAAAATTCTGCATTGAATACAGCTAGAAGATACTGCCATTTGAAGTACCATGGCTTATAATTTTATAGGTAGTCTTAAGGATCTATACTACCTGGTTTTAAATTTTGCCTCAAAATTGGTCAAAAGTACTATTATGTGACTCAACTCTGTATTTTCTCAGTTATAAACCTATACTTTTTTTTTTTTTTTTTTTTTTTTAGATCTCAATACACTCTATAAAATTGAAAGGGAAATGTATAGACATACTCATCAGATAGATTGTCAATTTCTCATTGTATTCTTCACAGAGAGAGTCTTGCCTTTTCCTAAATTTCAGTAGCAGTAAAGGAATACATTTAGATTTAACTGAGATTAGTATTTTTCTCTTTGATACTGCAAATATTATTTTGCAAGCAGTATTACTATTCTGATCCCTAGAGAGATGGGTCATTTTCAAAAGATATATAACGCTTAGTGCCTCATCTTTCTGCGTATGTGCACAACTAAGAGGAGGTTTGCAACAGCTAAATTGACATTTTTAAATCTTATAATGTGAGAGTTGTATTATGTGGGCAATTTTCCTGGCATTTTATATTAATATTGCATGCTATCACAATTCATTTTCACCAATTTAGAAGGTGTAGAAACATGCTGAACACTTCAGTAAAATGGTATAATGATTATATTTGCATACCATAAGAGTAGAAGCAAATAGTAAAAATATACAGCACCAGTACTTTATGAAGGGCAACTTTAATACAAATGACTACTTAGTAAAGTATTTTATTATCTTCAACTGGTAGAGAAATAGCTGCTTCATTGAGCTTGCTTTTGTGTCATACTGTAAAATTCATAAAGTAATATCCACTGAAGTTAGTAGAGGTTTGAGTAAATGACCATAAATACTGTTTTCTATTTTAACCAGAAACTGCACTGCTACATTATTAAGGAAATCTCTCCTTCTAAATTGTGTTCATTTAATTGAATTACTGGGCATTAACTTGATGTAAGCATACAGGAATTCACAATGTAATGTAAGCTATTTATTGAATCACATTTATTTTACTATACAGATCTTTTTTCTATTAAGAAGTTTTAAAATAGCGGAGCAGAGAAATTGGATTTTGTTTTTGTTTTTATTTTTAACATTCTCATATTTTTAATAGAGGTTGATGTTTAATACAAATTTAGGCCATGGTCACAGGTTGAAAATTAGATGAAAGGTCCATCTATTGTACGTACTTTCTTTAGGCATGAGATTTGAGAAAGTATAAAGATAGGTCATGTATACATCAAATCAGGTGATGTTTTTCTTCTTAGGCAGCTTTGAAAATCTATCATAAAGATGATTTAAAAGATTATATTTGACTTTTTGTGATTAGGTTGCCATTTTGCATACTCGGGAATGTTCATGATCATTAGTATCCAGTATTAAGTAAAACATATAATAAAATGCCAAGAATAACACAATTTTTGACTGCAGAGAAACCATGCTATGATGGAAAGCAAGTTAATATGATCATCAAAAAACCTGCTCTGGGCCTGTGTTTGACAAGTTGTTAAAATGCAGAGTCTTGGTTATTTCATATCTCAAGTGGAGGTTAAAAGATCTCACATTGATATTGTAGCAAATAAGCTCCAAGTTGAAGGTGAGTAAGGTTTTCTGGGAGATGAAATTATAATGAAATTAGATGAAAATTATGGCAATGGGATAGTTTATGGAAACAAAGTAAACGTAGGTACCTTTTTGGTGGGGGGAAATAGAGTCTTGCTTTGTCACCCAGACTGGAGTACAGTGGCTCAATCTTGAATCACTGTAACCTCCACCTCCTGGGTTCAAATGATTCTCTTGCCTCAGCCTCCTGAGTGGCTGGGATTACAAGCATGTGCCACCACTCTTGGCTATTTTTGTACTTTTAGTAGAGATGGGGTTTCCTCATGTTGGCCAGGCTGGTCTCGAACTCCTGACCTCAGGTGGTCTGCCTGCCTTGGCCTCCCAGTCGGGAAGGGTTACAGTCCTGAGTCACCTCACCCAGCCCATGTGGGTGCCATTTTGGCAGGCAGTCCAAAAGAAAGGTGTGTAACATGTGCCAATTATGTACAATTTTGTGACAAAATAATTGGTGATTCAAGAAAAGAAATAAATAAATTAATAAACGTACTTTGTATTAATAAATATATATATTGTCTATATTGCTAGGAAGTTTTCTCAATAAATTTGGGAGTTGGGTCTAGGGTTGGAACAAAACAAAACAAACAGGCGTTAAGAAACACTTAAAGAATTAAGGCAAGAGAGAGAAAAGGTAGAAATAATAATGGTGAAATTACCAAAACTAAAAAAATAAAGTAGGTTATTATTCTGTTGTCTACATATTCTTCCTAAATGATATAAGAAATAATAATTTACAATATATATGCCAAACTCAACAATGGCTAAATAAAACTCATTTCTTCATCTTGAAAATGTCTTCCTTTTTTCTAATGTAATTACTAAAAATAAAATCTTGGAGTCTTATTTAATTAATATTTCCTATGCACGTATTTCCTATTAGCTGCCAAGTCAATTTCATCTGCCATATTTTCTTAATGCAATATGAAGTTTCAATACCTATTATCATTGAGGCAGTTCATATGTTTATAATAACTCTTCAGAAGCATTAGATAGTCTGCTTTATATACAATTTTCCCAAATTTGTTCTCAATGCTATAACCAGAGTTATCATTACTATCTAATATATACATTTTATCATGGCATTATTTAGTTAAATCTTCAGTGACTTTTTATACTGCACAGTTGAGGATGGAGGACAAGTTTTATCAGCTTAGTATCATGCATCTTGACACAACTCTACATCCATTCCATGTCCCTTATATGTCAAACACATAGAAAAACATTTATTTTGAAAAGAAAACACACATTTTTAAAATATGTACATTAATATGAATGTTTGCATTTTTGGCTTAAAAAATAGCCACAGAGAGAAATAGGGATAACACATGGAAAAAATGATTATTTACTCTTATTTCTGTCTGGAAAGCTCTATGCCACAGGTGTTATTTGGAAAACATCTTGTCATTTTTCAAAAATGAATTCAAATGTTCTTGTACTCTATGAAGTTTTACCTTCCACCTTAAAACAGAGGTAAACATTTTCTTCACCTTCCTTGCTCTTTCAGTACTGTGTAATAACAATTTTAAAAGCATTTTATAATTTATTTGCTTATACCTTTGTTTTCAAAACTTCTTTCAAAGAACACAATTCAGGGTTGGGATCTTCTTTGTTCGTTCTTTTGTTTTGGAATTTAACAATTACTGGAACATAGTTCTGGGTCATTAAATGATGGTTAATGAATGAACAATGTAAATAGAATGAAAAGAGAACAGAATTTTGCAATTACTGTTAGAAGTAAAAGACAGTAGAAAAACTTTTTCTAGGAAAATTTTCTTGTGAGGCTCTTCTTCACAAAACATGATATAAAGGGTTTCAGGAAGTTTTGTGTAATAGAGATGCTGTGAATTCTTAAAAATTAGGAAAAATGCCAAGAACATAGTTTTAGAAGTTTTGTATCTTGTAAACCAAGTTGCTCGAGACCTTCAGATGAGAAGGAAGCCTAGTCTTATTTTGGATATTTCATTTAAGTAAAAAGGGAATAACATTTTTGATTCCAGTTTTCACAGTAAGAATTGAGTGAACAAATCCCCTGAAGAAAATTATAAAACATGTATATAATACAATGAGCAACTATCTGAAGGTACTGAAGGGTGAATAGAAGTAGGCAGGTTCTATAGCAGAGATTTTGCTTACCTGTAAAAGGGTGGGTAGGCAGAGTAAATTACTGTCACTGTGGGTTTTAGACTACATCTAAGGACAGTACAAGCAGTGCTCACAGTTGTGACAGGGACACACATGGAAAAAGACAATGTTTTTTATGTAAAGAGTTTTAAAAGTGAAGTAAGGAAACCAGGATTTGTTAAAAACAATGGGGAATTTTTTAAAAGGGAAAGAGCCAAAGAGGGGTCTCAAAACTTTACCTTCCCACATGCCCAACTAATACCTTAACCACACATATGCACAAAAGACTCAAGACAACTCTTGTAATGACAAATGTGTGAAATTATATAGGCGCTACCGCCCAAGTAAAAAAAGGTTTGCAGTTCAATCCCACCAAAAAAAAAAAAAAAAACAAAAAAATCTGCAATAACAAGAGAAACAACACTTAGAGAAAAATGATGAAATTTAGAATCTCTAAAATTTAACATTTATAATAGCTATAATATAATGCCAAAATTACTAAACATGCAAAAATCCAAGAACCCATAGCAAACATTCAAGAGAATGGAAAATCAGTAGTTTCAATCCTAAAATAAAGATGTGTTAGAACAGAAAAAAATTCTAAAAGTGGCTATTATAACTATCATCAAAGAAAAAAAAATAGTATGTAAAGATTATCTTACATGTATGTTTTACAAAATAGACAAAAATAGATTTTTAATATAAAAAGTTCTCAGCAGAGTAATAGGAAATCGCTGCATGAGAAGGAGAAGTTCTGTAGAAAAAAAAAAAACAGTTTCTGAAATTTGAAAAGAAAAAAATCACTGGGTGGACTTAAGAGCTTAATGCACATGCCAGAGTAGAAAGAAAGTGAATTTTCAAGTGTACCAACAGAGTTTACCCAAGGTGAAGAACAGAAACAATAAATATTGAAAAAAAATGCACTGATCTCAGGCAATTATTAGATGTTATTCAAATGTCCAACATATATATATATATATGTTATATATATATATGTTATATATATATGTTATATATATATATAATTTTAGTAACAGAAAGGGAGTGGAGAAACTATAGGACAGAAAAAATTATCTATAAACATATCATACACTGGACTTTCCCAAATTTAATGAAACAAATTTTCAGACAGAAGTTAGTCAAACATGAAGTAGTCTATACACAAAGGAATCCATGCTGAGAAACATAAATTATTAAGAAGCTGTTGTCTCTTGAAAGCTGCAAAAGACAATTGCCATATTACATACATGGTAATAAGAATGCAATTAAGAGTTGACTTTTACACTGGAAACCTTGAAAGACAGAAGAAAATAAACACATATTTAAAGTGCATCCCAGCCTGAGCAACATGGCAATACCCATATCCACTAAAAATATAAAAAATTAGCTGATGTGGTGGCACATGGCTTTAGTCCCAGCTACTAAGGAGGCTGAGTTGGGAAACTTGCCTGAACCCAAGAGGTCAAGGCTGCATCGAGCCAAGATCAAGCACTTGATCAAGCACTCCAGCCTGAGAAAGTGGAGTGATACTCTGTCTCAAAAAAAAATGCATATTTTTTTTTTAAAGTCAACCTCAAATTCTACGCAGAATAAATACCTTTCCGTAACCAAGAACTGATAGAGATATTTTAAACTAAGCTAAAGGCATTTATCTCTAATGGACTTGCATTAAAAGAAAGTCAAAAAGAAGTTCTTCAAGCTAAAGGGAAATTGTCCTAGGTCAACACTCATATGTATATTCAGTAAAGAAAGACTAGCATTGTAAATGCTAACTATCTAGTAAATGCAAAATATTATTTTCCCTTGTTCTTATTTTATCTAAATTTCTTTCAAAACATGATTGTATAAAACAATATAACATTAGAGTATCACACAGAGTATTTTCACTGCCCTAAAAAAAAAAAAAAATCTGTCCTCTGCCTATTCACCCCTTCCACAACCCCGATCCCTTGACAACTACTGATCTTTTTACTGTCTCCATAGTTTTGCCTTTTCTAGAATGCCATATATTTGGTTTCTGTATTTTTTTAACTTTTAGGTTCAGAAGTACACGTGCAGGTTCATCACATAGGTAAACTTGTGTCACAGGGGTTAGTTATACAGATTATTTCATCACCCAGGTACACTTTATTATATATTTGTTCAAACTTATAGAATATACAACACTAAGGGTGAACCTTAAAGTAAACTATGGAATTTGGGTGATTATGATGTGTCAATTGCAATGACTGTACCACTCTGGTGGAGGATACTGATAATCAGGAGACACTAGGCATGTGTGGGACTAGGGGATAAATGGGAAATATCTTTACTTTTCTCTCATTTTACTGTGAGCCTAAAACTGCTAAAAAAAAATAGTCTTAAAAATTTGAAAGTATAATATGTAATGATTATATTCTCAGAGAGTGTATAGATAGTACAACTATATAAAACAGAGGGTGAATAAGGAGAGCATATGCATATGTTTTTATTAATCATATTGATATTTGTAACATTTGTATTGTTATTCTGAGACCATTGTGTATATAATGAAATAAAACAACTGAGCATTTCTGGAAAAAAAACGATATAACATTATCTTACAGGATTTATAATGAAGGTATATGTGATACATTTAAGAATTATAACAAAGAATGAGAGATATAGTTGCAAGATTTTAATGTTTTCATATATATTGTCATGAAATATTGCATTAACTATAATTTAACTATAAAAAATCAAGGATGTAAATTGTAATTTACATCCAACCAACCAAGGGCAACCAAGTAGTATATAAAAAATAAAGTGGCTGACTTAAACCAACCATGTGAATAATTGCATTAGACATTAACAAATGAGACAGCCTGATTAAAAGGCAGAAATTGTCAGAATATTGAAAACCAAACCAAACCAACCAAACAATAAAAAAAAAACACCCACTGTACTGTGGGAAAAATAAATCTTTCCTGGATTTCAATTTTGTAGTTGTTCTGTAAAACCACAGTCTCTGGAGCTATGGAATCTAATATATTATAATACATTATAATATAGTATGAAGTTATAGAGTGTAGCTCTCACCTTTTCCAAGAACATTTTCTTACACCATAAAGTTAGATCTGCAGCCATTTGTTTCCCTAAGGAAGTCAATTGTTCAGATTTTAAAAAGATAATACAAGTTTCTTTTATGTTCCCAAGAGCCAATCAATTATATTGTAGGATGTTATATAACAATAACATTAACATCAAAGGTGGACAAATAGTCCTGTGAGAAAGCTGAAGAATTTTCTTCCCAGGTTTTTACATTAAAAAAAAAAAAAAAAAAAAAAAACGTGCAACCCAGACCCTTGAAGGTTTGAAGCTAAAGACAAGTCTTTATCTGACTCCCAAGGAGATGTATTTTTATGACAAAGGTAAAAATTAAGGATTCTTCACATTGCTTCTCCAAAAAGACTCTCTTAAAGGAATGGGGAGGCCGGGCGCGGTGGCTCAAGCCTGTAATCCCAGCACTTTGGGAGGCCGAGACGGACGGATCACGAGGTCGGGAGATCGAGACCATCCTGGCTAACACGGTGAAACCCGTCTCTACTAAAAAATACAAAAAACTAGCTGGGCGACGTGGCGGGCGCCTGTAGTCCCAGCTACTCGGGAGGCTGAGGCAGGAGAATGGCGCGAACCCGGGAGGCGGAGCTTGCAGTGAGCTGAGATCCGGCCACTGCACTCCAGCCTGGGCAGCAGAGCGAGACTCTGTCTCAAAAAAAAAAAAAAAAGAAAAAAGGAATGAGGAAAAGTGAATAGTCTCTGTCATTTATAAGCACTGAAAACACTTTTTTTTTTCTTCCTGTATCCCTTGCCTATTGAGTGAAAGCTGGTATTCCCTAAGATATTTCTACATGTGACTCTCACCAGATCGCTCTATGGTGATGCTGACTGGGAGGAGCAGGGGTGAGAACCAGCACTGAACTGTTACCATAGTTGTTCATTAAATAATATTAAGTTCTTTCTCCCCAACCCAACCATGTAGTGGCCATCCATCTATAAATATCTGTGTATAACTTGTAACATTTCAAACCCTTCACAGTTTATAACAACATATTTATTTATATTCTTAGAATATATATAGTTTCTACAAAAATGTATTTTAAATGTAAAGACATATATAGGTCTATTTGAAAGACTGAAAGTAAATAGAAGGAGAAAGATATACCATGAAAACAGAAACATAAAATGTCTGAAGTGGCTATATTAATATTTTAAAAAGACAATTTCAAAAGAAATGTGTTACCAGAGATATGACACTTCATGATTATAGCAGGATCAATGCATCAGGAAAACATAACAGATATACAAGAGTATCGGTTTCAAATATTAGCTTTAATACTCACCTAGGTATGCCTTTTGTAGGCTGATGTAACATTGTTGAACATCAGTTTTCTAATGTGTAAAATAGTGATAACAGTAGAACAAAGTTACTTGGAGAGGCAAATATAATTATGTATTTAAGACATCTGTTTTCTTCTTTTAAGAATATTATGTGGAAAAGGAAGTAAAATAACTTCAGTGGTAATGTCACATTACATGAAATTAAAATAGCCTCTCTAAGTTACAAGTAAAGAAAAAATAAAAAGGGTCACAGGAAGAAATTTTAAAAATAGATGTATCTATTAAAAGGCAGTTCTATTAAAAAAAGGAAATAAACCAGAAGTATATGTCTAGAGATAGTACTACGTTCAAGCCTTAGATTTTTTGTAGTCTTTTAATATTCTCATCTATCCATACTGCATAAGAATATTTTTTGTGTCTATTTTTTCTCCAATGAAAGATCAATTCCAGAATTCACTAAGTAGCCCCATTTTCATAATTTTTCAGATCATAATGATATTATCATGTTGCTGTATGGTCTGTAAGAACTAGCCTGCTAACACCTTTGTTGGTATTACTAACTTCACTTTCTTTCTCCATGGTAGTCTATGAATCAACTTTTTAATCTTTTTTGTGTACTTAGCTACTAGAGGAAACTGCTTTTTCCTTAAATATGAGCAAGGATTCATGCTCTTCAATTAATCTCTCCAAAGATATAATTTTCCTGCTCTAGCAATAGCATGTAAATTAACCTCCAGTTATAGGTTCATAGTGTCTCCTCAAAGAGGAATCACATACTCATGACTTTTTCTCTGAATCTCTGCAGATTTAGGAAATTCAGAAGCACAGACGTCATTCATGGAATGGGGATTCAAATCTCACCCCACCTCTCTTGCCCTTTATGTACTGCACTGTGGTGGTTTCACAGACAGGATTAGGTCAAAATTCAAAAATAATAAAATGTATACAAATGTGACTATTTCCAACAAATAAACAGAAATGTAAAACTGTATAGTCATTTAAATTTTCCATAAAACACGTGGTCAAAGAAATACTTATATAAAAATTAAATGAAAGAAAACCATAAACCATGTTTATGTTTCCTTTAGGAAAGGAAACAAGGTTTTTCAGAAAGAGAAAAATAGTTTGTGTGTACGTGTGTATATAATGATATAACCACTACACTATGATTATGGATTCTGTTTTATATAATTAAAAATTTCATTTAATTATGCCTCAATGTAATTTTGAAGTTACTGAAATGCAACGTTATAAGAATGTAGTCAGTAGAGTGAAGAAAGTGTTTCAGTAGAGGCAAAGCTGATTTCTAGCATATAGATGGTTATTAAAATTGTTTGATTTTGTAATGTTTAGTAATTATTGTCTTTCATAAAATTCATACAAACCTGCGTACTCATATATATCCTGTATGTGATTATTCAAAAGTTTTTTTTTCAAAACGTTAGTTAAAAGGAAACATTTTATATCCACATGTGTGGTATACATGTTTTTTAACCATGGTAAAACATGTATACCACACATGTTGTGTGGAAAGTCTAGTGGAAAGACTGAATTTTGTTTGCCTGAAGAAATATTTTCATGATTTCTTATTCTTTTTAGAACATGTCAGTCTTCCACAAAATGAATATGTTATTTCATTAAATGTGGCACTGAAAGCTAAATATTTGTGTTTTCAGAAAATATATTTTTTGAATACACATATTTGCAATGATAACA
>NW_012106587.1:729357-825076 GCF_000951045.1 Mandrillus leucophaeus
ATGTTATTTCATTAAATGTGGCACTGAAAGCTAAATATTTGTGTTTTCAGAAAATATATTTTTTGAATACACATATTTGCAATGATAACATATCATTCTGAAATTCTTAAAGGAAAATATAAAGAAAATATAACCTTGATAGGCTACATGATTAGGGTTTCATGCTGATAAACACATAATTTTTATAAGATTTTGTATTTGATGCAAACTTTGAAGAGAGGTCACAATATTACACAAGATGAGATCATGATATGCCGTTTAGGAGAGAAAGAAAGAAAAGAAACATGAAGTGAGTTGATAAGAAGTGAACTGGAACTGGGCATTTAAGAAACTTGTAGGTAAACCTGAAGATATTAGTTTAGTAAAACGGTTACTTCCAATTTTTTCCATTATGATACAAATTCTTACATTTTAAAAACTTTTCGACATCTGCATTTAGGATAAGTAAGAGAGACCTGAAGCAACAAAAAAAAAAAAAAAAAAAAAAAAAATTAGCATGTACTCAAATTGTGGGCTTAATACTATGAGGTTTGCAATAAAGTTATTTACAAATGGTATGGGAAAGATATAAATTAAAATATGTCAGTAATTGTTATTTTATTAAATATAGTAAAGAAGAAACAACAGATTCTAAACGTCCAAGGACGCATTACAAGACATTTTGTAAAATAATCTGTTTCTCCCACAAAGCATGAATTCATATGTAACATTCAGAAAATAATCATTAACTATTTTTGCTTTAGAAAAACATTGGAAGTGATGATAGTATGATCACTTCCAGTGTTTAAAACTTAAACATCTTGTTAACATAAACTTCTTTGAAAATTATCTACTTCACAAATAAAGTGCTGCATTTATAATGTTCTATAATGCAAACTTGTTTTTAATTCTTAGGTATCACAATAGTTTGAGAAACACTGAACTTAGAGTCATGAACAACAAAATAAAAAAAAATGATACTTAAAATTTCTGGACATTCAAACATTTTTGACAACTAGTTAAATCCCTAGGATGACTGGGAGTTTGTTAGGCCTGAAGAATTACCACCTGACTGCATTTCTATGTTAGTATTTCATTTTCATAATCTCATTATAAACTAATAATGTTGATTCTTGTGGTGACTATTAATGCTATAACATAGTAGCATAGTAGGAACAAGCTAGGCTATTAAGTGATCAGGAAATTCAATGGACTTATAATGCATTTTTACTGCATAACATCATCTAAATACTTACCGGAAAAAAGATCTAATGGGATAAGATGAGTAGCCTAAAAAAGTAGTGAACTTTGAGGGTGACCTTTGTATCTGTTAAAAATTACTACTACGATGTTATTTGTGTGAGGAGATACTAGTTTATTTAAATTGATATGTCACAATACAAAATACGTCAACAGCAACGTCCCATCAGGATGTTAGGAAAAAATGGGAAGGCTTGGCATTGAGTATTAGAGTCTGGTGATCAGATAGTGATTTTTGAATGACAAGGTCGGTGAAAGAATACTCTTGGGTCCAGAGAAAGGAAAGAGGAATACAAAACTCTTTTGGATATTAGGTAAAATCAGTGGTTCTCAGCCCTGGCTACACATTAGAAATATGGTGCCTTCAAGTATACATATGTAACAAACCTGCACATTATGCACATGTACCCTAGAACTTAAAGTATAATAATTAAAAATAAATAAATAAAATATTAACATGATGAGAATAAAAATGGCAATGTTAAGTATTTACGGTATTAAAAAAAAAAGAAAATGTGGCACATATACATCATGGAATACTACGCAACCATAAAAAAGGATGAGTTCGTGTCCTTTGTAGGGACATGGATGCACCTGGAAACCATCATTCTTAGCAAACTATCGCAAGAACAGAAAACCAAACACCGCATGTTCTCACTCATAGGTGGGAATTGAACAATGAGATCACTTGGACACGGGAAGGGGAACATCACACACCACGGACTATTGTGGGGAGGGGGGAGGGAGGGGAGGGATTGCACTGGGAGTTATACCTGATGTAAATGACGAGTTGATGGGTGCTGACGAGTTGATGGGTGCAGCACACCAATATGGCACATGTATACATATGTAACAAACCTGCACGTTGTGCACATGTACCCTAGAACTTAAAGTATAATGAAAAAAATTCAAACATAGTTTTTAATATACATGTAATAAGATTTTGTGCATGACCCTGTATAAGAGAATATATGTACATATTTACAGATATCAAAAATATACGCATATAAATATTAAAATATACTTAAAAAGAAAAAAAAGAAATATAGTGCCTTAATAAGTACTATGTCTTCTCATTAGATAATTTATTTCAATTGTTACATCATGAGACTTATGCATGTATTTATTTTAACACCTTTGATCATTCTAATATGACACCACAGCTGAAAACTCATAGGTTAATGATTCTCAACCTTTAATACATACCAGAATTATCCTATGGACTTGTTAAAACATACAGTGCTTTACCCTCTCCCAAGTTACTGATTCAGTCAGCCTAGGATGAGGCTAGGGATTTTGCTTTTCTAATAAGATTTCAGGTGATGGTGATACTGCCAACCTCAAAGACCACACGCTGAGAGCTACTGCCATATGTTAAAACAAGAAAAACAAAATAGTTCCTTGGTAATTTAGGTGACCAGTGTTTAAACCACATACTTTTATACATGTCATGTCACATCTGCAATTGTATAAATTTAAAGAAAATTAATTTATGAATATTGTCACCTTTAAATAATTATATCCTAATAAAACAACTAAGACCAATGGAATTAGTAGCATTTGTGAAACTATATCTTTGTAATACAATAATGGCCTTTAATTTTCATAATCTTATTAAAGGAAAATAGATGTTTTTCCTGAAAAGATGTCATGATATGCCAGCAATCGGAGTTTTAAAATTCAGCATTTTAACTTAATTTTTATCTGTTTGAAATTATCAAGCCTGAACTGAAATTCATTCCTGTTAAACTTGCCCCAAAAATTTAGTTTTAAAGTTTCAGAAATACTTTGTATATTTGTCATTATATTTTATACATAAATTAGGACCTTGAAGTATATTTAATTAAAGGAAATAAAATATCCATATAAATATTTGCTTATTGTTTATAGCTACTAAAGCAGAAAAAGTCATGATATTCTTCAGCCTCTTTGGTTTGAAAAAATGAAATGAATACTGAGATATCTGTTTTTTGTACTACATTAAAATTGCTAATTGATTTTAGAATATTGTCACTTAAAAATTAGCATTAAATAGGATAGTGCATAATACTGTATTAAAAATGAGTAATATGCTTTAGGAGATACAACTTAATATTAATGAAAGTCATTTTGCTTTTAAATTGTTGAAATGCAAGCTACACATATTTTCTCAAAGTCATTAAAGGCATAGAATAGAAATCAAAAATCTCCAAAAATCTTACAGTGCAATTTGCTTAATTCTAATTGTACTGCTATGTTTCAAAGATAGTTTTTTCTGTGCATCACAATGTAATTTACACTTATAAACACAATAAAACATAACTGATTTTTTTTTTACTTTTGAAAGAAAACATGTTTCATTGCAGTGGGAAAATAGCAGGTATGTGATTAATGATGTGGTATAGTCCTAGATAAAACAGTTGATTATCTGGTGAATTGTTTCAAGTTCGTAAGACTTTCGCAGCACAATGTATCTGGGAGGCTAGAGGATTTATGTTAGTGCATGATTTTGGATAGCGGGCACTAATGCTAATAGGTAACATACAGTATTGTCTGGGGAATGTCAGCACCAGGCTGTAAATGAAAAGCTGACCATAAATGCCAAGTGGGTAACTAGGGACTGCAGTGTAGCAAAAAATAAGGTCATTACCCAATCTGATACTTATACCAATAGCAAGGTCAAGATGAACTGTGACTCCAAGTCAGAAAGCAGACAAGGTACTCTGCAATTTGATCCAGGACAGTGTAATTTAGAGATCAATCATCAACTCACAAACCAGGTAGTGCAGAAAGGTCAAACAGAACACAATGAATAAGTATTGTTTATTATCTGGGTAGTTTATTGCTTCAGATTTGGCTGTTTCTTTCTTAATATTGTATGTAAAGAAAATTCATGTTTTTAAGTGGAATAATGAAAATGAAAACAAACTACATATTATAGCCTGTTGATAAATTTAGAATGAAAAACTGAGTAAATAAGAAGGACCACTTTGTTTTTAAATTGTTTTTCTAAAAGTTAATTTGCTCTTTCATCTATTTGCCTAGCATTTACTTACAAGGTACTAACTATATTATCAGGCACACAGTGGTTTGTAATTTGTAGTGGCTCATCAACTGATTTAAAAAATTCAAATGTTTTCAATATTATGTTGCCTTGTTCCTCAACCTTCAAACTAAGGCTTACTTGAACAGTTCTCAAACTCTTAAGAAATTCAGCTATTAAGTTCTCAAGTAAACAAATGCTTGCCACTTCCCCAAAATTATTCCTTTTGGCATGTAATTTTAATTATAGACTTCTCAGATACAAAATTTCATTTATTCTTACCATTCCAATGATTCTTGAATCCCAACTCCTGCATTTCTGACTAATATTTATTACTCAAGTGTGAGTATTTTGAGAGAGGAATAATTCAGTACTTCCCTAAGGTATCTCATTTCATCTTTGGATATTGGAGTGAATATCTGTTGTCATATTAATTTCATCTTTTTATTCCACCTTTCTAATCAAATTCCTTGAGTAATTAAAAACAAGACCAACGAATACTTCCTCTTGTCAGCTTTCACGTGTCTTTATTTATTTATTTATTTATTTTTGAGACGGAGTCTCGCTCTGTTGCCCAGGCTGGAGTGCTGTGTGCGTTCTCAACTCACTGCAAGCTCCACCTCCCAGGTTGACGCTATTCTCCTGCCTCGGCCTCCCAAATAGCTGTGACTGCAGGCGCCCGCCACCACGCCCGGCTGATTTTTTGTATTTTTGACATTTTTTTGTATTTTGACAGGGTTTGACCGTGTTAGCCAGGATGGTCTTGATCCCCTGAACTCGTGAACTGCCCACCTCGACCTCCCAAAGTGCTGGGATAACAGGCTTGTAAATAGTTCTTAATTGGTTACAATGAAATCTAAAGTATCTTCTCTATATCGATTGGGAGAAGGCATATCAATAATATTCAATCTAGTTTTTATGTAAAACAGAATTCCAACAGATAATTGGATAATCACACGTCATTGTCACTACATCTTACTTTGTCAGTCTTTTCATCTTTGCCACAAAGCGTTGATCAATTTGTTCCAGTTTTGTTCTTGAAACCTATGTCATCTCTTGTGTTTTGCCTTTGGTAAAACAAGTTATTGAGAATTACCTAACCCTCTTATTTGCAGCAGTCCGGAGATATGTTGGTATACAATATTTTTATATTTTCTAATAAAGACCCATTTCGGTTAATTTAATGGAAAGTGTACTCTATTTCATGCCCATCCCACATATTTAAACATACTTCAAAATACTTATATTCTCACATTTAATTTGAGTATTTCCCATTACCCTGGGAATTCCATCAGTTATATTAGCTGAATCTATTATTTTGAGTCAAAATTATTTATTATTCAGTGTTAATCTCCATTTTGTTTAACCCCAATACTGTGCCATTTCATCTACTTTTTTAGGTATTTAATATTTCTTTAGTCAAGTTGATCTTAATGTACTACCTCTTTCTTTTTAATTATTCTTCTATTTGAAACAGCAATACAAATATGTGCCAGATATTAGATAATATGATTTCCTTACTCCCTGCTATTTATCAAAGTAAAGAATGAATCTCAATATATAATCTTGATGACATTTTTATTTTATTCATAAATGTAGATGTCAAAATACTGTTGCCACTAGAACACCTTTTAAGATTACACTGTATTATTTTCATAGACATTTGATCTATTCAAAGCATTTATTGTATATTCATAAAGCACTAAGACCTATGTCACATACAATTTATAAATATAGATTATTATAAGGTGTTTGAATTTGGTGAATGCACATGTTTCTCTCACATCTACCTACAGATATATGTGCGTGTGTGTGTATATATTCTTTACTGGTATTGTATTTTATTTGAAATACATAATCTTTATTTCTTGTTTGATCTATGCAATATTTAGATTAAACATTTACTTTGTAATTGGTTTAGCTGGATGGTGTTTCTGCAAATACCAAGACATAAATATGGACTGTGCTATTCTTTGCATATATGAAAAAATTGTTATTGTTTTTAAACTTTGTAATTTCCTTACAGATTTCAATTTTAGCTTCCTTTTGTTTATAGGAATTTTGCCTTTAGCACTTCCTCCAGTTAGAACTGAATAGAAGTATAAATGTTTCATCACTCTTCAGCTTAAGGAGTGAAATGATATTGAAGAAATTTAAACAAAATTTATTTGTAATGTTGTAAACACCATTTAGTGGCTGTTCTACCAGAGTATAATTACTACATAAGAAAAAGCTGTTCAGAATCCTAAAAATGTATTTGACTTCTTGGGAGTTATATTTATAAGTTGTCAAAACTGGCATTTAGCTTCCATTTATAGTATCTCTTCTGGTCCAAAAGATAAGCCAATTTACTGCTGGTACATATTGTCATTTATCCTCTACAACCAGAAAACATTCTGGCAGTGAGAGCTTTACTAGACGAAATGGGAGTTTAGTTTCAGCTTGACTAGTTCAAAGCGTACTCAAGTACTTTAAATCTTCATTTATAAGTCATTCTTTCTCATATTAAGAGAAACAGAATCTCAGCTGGATTCATCTCAAGCACAGAATTTGCTTCTAAAACCCTGAAGCTACAGCAGTGACATCTCCAAAGTTACAAATATCTGTGCGCTAACACTTTTACTCAAAGAAAATGCATTTACTGATTCCAATATATTCTTTTTATTTCTCTAAACAGAGGCAATTCTATCCAGTTATATATTCTGACTACTGCAATGGAAAAGAAAAGCTTTCTTATATTGTGCCTCTTCCTTAGAATCTCTTTTTCATTTCCTTTTATCTGCATTTTACAAAAGAGTGTTACCGCCCAGATAAGTGTCCCTACATATTGGTAGGACATTTTGAGATACGAGGATCCTATTTAAAAGTCTAAATTAAAAACAAAGCAAGAATACGTGCTTGTGTTAGTTAATATCACACAGAAACAATATAATGTTTTACAGGAAAAAATTGTTAAGCATGAGCACGATGTAGTACAGCAAATTTCTAGAAATTATTCACCGTGTATAACAGAAATTTTTACCCATTGAACAACAACTCCCTATTTTCCCTTCTCCCCAGTATCTGATAATCACTATTCTACTTTGTTTTTTAAATTTTAGGTACTTCCTATTAGTAGAATCACACAACATGGGTCTTTTGTGGCTGACTTATTTTGCTTAGCATAATGTCCTTCAAGTTTATCCATGTTGTTGCATATAGCAAGACCTCTTCTTCAAGACTGAATAATCGTATGTATGTACCATACTTGGTTTCACCATTCACCATCCTTTTATCATCAATAGACATTAGGTGGTTTCCCTATCTTGCCCATTGTGAATAATACTGAAATGAACTTGAGAGCACAGCTATTTCATCGAGATTCTGATTTCAATTATTTTGGATGGATACACAGAAGTGAGATTTCTGGATCATGTAGTAGCACTGTTTTTACTATTTTGAGAGTAGTTTCCATACTGTTTTCCATAGTGACTACATAATTTCACATATCCACCAACAGTATATGAAGATTCCAATTTCACTACATCCTCACCAACACTTGTTATCTTGTGTTTTTGATCATAGACATCCTAACAGCTGTCGACTAATTACTCATAGTGGTTTTGATTTTCATTTCCCTGATGATTCGGGATGTTGAGCATTTTCTCAAATACCTGTTGGCCATCAGTATTTCTTCTTTGGAGAAGTGTTTATTCAGATTCCCTGCCAATTTGTAAATCAGATTATTTGGAATTTTGTTTGTTTTTGAATTGTAGAAATACCTTATATATTTTGTATACTATTAACCCTTTATCAGATATATGCTTTGCAAATATTATTTTTCTATTCCGTTGTCTTTTCAAGATGTTGATCATTTCCTTTTCTATGTAGAAGCTTTTTACTTTAATGTAGTCATAATTCTTCATATTTGCTATCGTTTTGGCTGTTCTTTTGGCATCATATCAAGAAATTGTTGATAGGGCCAATGTCAAGGAGCTTTTTCTCATAATTTTTTTCTAAGAGTTTTAAAGTTTCAAGAACTTACAATGAAGTTTTTCGCCCAATTTGAATTGATTTTGGTGTAGGGTGTAAAATAAGGGTCCAATTTCATTATTTTGCATGTAAATATCCAGTTTTCTCAATAGCATTTGTTGAAGAAACTATTCATTCCTCATTGTGTAGTCTTGGCATACTTGTTAAAGTTCAATTGACCAAATATGCATGAGTTTATTTCTGGGCTGTCTATTCTGTTTGATTGCTCTATATGTCTATTTTTATGCTAACACAATACTAGCAAAAATTATTTTAATTGTCATAGCTTTGTAACATCTGAATTCTGAAAGTATGATATCTCCAGCTTATTATTTTTCAACATTGTTTCATCTATGAGTGTTCCTTTGTAGTATCATATAAATTTTACAATTTTTTTTTTCTATTTCTGTAAAAACTGACAGTGGAATTTTGACAGGGATTGCACTGAGTCTGTAGATCACTCTGTGTATTGTGGACACTTTTACAATATTGATTCTTCTAAACCATGAAATCAAGATGTCTTTCCATGTATTTATGTCTTTTAAAATGTATTTCTTCGTATTTTTGTAGTTTTAGTGTACAAGTCTTTAACCTCCATGGTTATATTTATTCCTAAGAATGTTATTAGTTTAATGTTATTATAAATTATGTCTTTAATTTCATTATTTGTTTATATATAAAAACACAATTGATTTTTAAGTATGTATGTAATTTATCAATTAAAAAACTAAATTTTTGAAAACCATGATTTTCATATGTTGATTATGTATACCGAAATTTTATTGAATTTGTTTATCATTTCTAACAGATTTTTGTGGAGTCTTTGGGGTTTTCTACTTATGAGACCCTATGATCTCCAAACAGATATACGTTTAATTCTTCCTTTCTGATTTGGATGGCATTTATTTTATTTTCTTGTCTAATTGTTCTGGCTGGAACATTTTAGTACTATGTTGAATGGAGTGGAGAGTGAGATTCTCACCCTGTTTCTGATCATAGAGGAAAAGGTTTAAGTTTTTTGCCCTTGAATATTATGTTAGCTGTGAGTTTTCCATATATAGTCTTTATCATATTGACTTAAATTTCATGTATGCATAGTTTTTGAGAAATTTTACCATGAGAGCATGCTGAATTTAGTCAAACGCTTTGCCTGCATCTAATGAAATGATCATGTGATGTTTATCCTTCATTCTGTTAGCAAAAAGAATTAATATTAATTATTCTTTGTCTGGTAGAGTTCACCAGTGAAGCTATGTGGTACTGGACTCTTCTTCATTGGAAGGATAAAAATATACTTTATTGATAAGTAAAATTTGTATATATTCATTGTGCCCAACATGATGCTTTAATGTAGTTATATATATTGGTAGAATGGCTAAATGAAGTTATTTAAGATACAGGTTACCTCATGTACTTAACTTTTTTTTTCCTGGTGACAACATTTAAAATCTCCTAGAAACTTTCAACATTTAAATTCTCTTAGCAACTTTCAATCATATGATATATTGTTATTAACTGTAGTCACCATGTTGTATAATAGATGTCTTGAACTTATTCTTCTTGTCTAACTGAAATTTTGTGTCCTTTGACTAATATCTTCCCAGTCCCTCAGTACCACGGCCTCTGGTTACCACCCTTTTACTGTTTACTTCTGTAGGTTTTGCTTTTTAGGAAATTTTTGATTACTGATTGAAACTTTTTCTTTGTTATTGGCCTAATCAGACCATCTCTTTTTTCATGATAAGTCTTAGTAGGTTGTGTGTTTCTAAGAATTTATACATTTATTTTAGGTAATCTAATCTTTTCGTGCAGAATTGCCAATAGTAGTCTCATATAATTATTTGTATTTCTGTAGCATTAGTTGTAATATCTCCCATTTTTTTTTTATTTTGAGCATTCTGCCTTCTCAAGTCATGTACCTAGAACTTTGCCAGTTTTATCTTTTCAAAAAACCAACTCTTTAGTTTGTTGACATTTTTTCTTGTTTGTCTAGGCTATTTATGTTCACATCTTAGTTATTTATTTCCTTCTGCTAATTTTGTGCTTAGTTTGTTATTCCTTTTCCAGCTTCTTGAGATATAGAGTTAATTGTTTAAGAGCTTTCTTCTTTTATAGTATAGGCATTTATAACTATAAACTTCCCTCTATATTGCTTTTGCTGCACACTTTAAGTTTTTCTGTTGGTTTTATTTTTTTAAGAAAAAAATCTATTTTGAGATAGTTTCTAGTTTCCATTTTGATTTCTTTTTTGACCATTGTATGTTCAAGATTATATTATTTAATTATGAAATTTTTAAACATTTTTCAGTTTGTCTTGTTATTAATTTCTAGTTTCATTTTTTGTGGTTGGAAATAATACTTGGTAAGACTTCAAGCTTCTTAAATTTATTAAGACTTGTATTGTGGCCTCAATTGTGATCTGTTCCAAAGATTATTCTGTGCATGTTTAAAAACATGCTTATTCTGCTGCTGTTGTATGGAATGTTTCATATATGTCTGTTAGGTCCCATTGGTCTATAGTATTGTTTTAGTCCTCAGTTTCCTTTTTTTTCTTTTTCTTCATTCAGATATCCCATTCATTATTTAAGTGGAGTATTAAAATCGTCTGCTATTATTTTTTCTATCTATTTCTCCCTTCATATAAGTCATGTTTGCTTTATGTATCTACTTAGGTGCTCTGATGTTGGGTGTCTATATATTTGTAATTGTTCTATCTTCCTGATGAATTGACCAGTTATCATTATATAATCTTCTTTCTCTCCTGTGAAAGTTATTACTTATGATGTTCAATATGTTTTCAAATATGTATACATTGTGAACTAACTAAATAAAACTTATCAACATATTTTTGTAACAGTTTGTTACTTAAGTATATTTTGTCTCATACAAGTATAGCTATCCTGCTCTCTATGGTTTGCAGTTTGCATAGGATGTCTTTCTCCATCTCTTGACTTTTAGCCTATGTTAGTCCTTAAAGCTAAGGTGAGTTTCTTATAGACAGCCATAGAGTTAGATCTTTGTTTTTAAGAATCTATTCAGGCACTCTGTGTATTTTAATTGTGAAGTTTAATTCATTTATATTCAAAATAATTATTATAGGTGAGGACTTTTAATTAAAAAGATTATATTCTATCTATTTTATAGTTATTTTGTCCCTATTTCCTTCCCTTCCCATCCTCTTTTATGGAATTATATTTGTTTTGTAGTGATATACTCTGATATATTTTATTTGTGTATATTTATAGATATATTTTTTTATGGTTACCATGAGTCATGCATGTCTTATAGCAGTCAATTTTAAGCTGATGGCAACTTCAGTTGAAACATTATAAAATTTCTACACTTCTGCCTCCACACATATACTTTATCTTATTGATTTCACAGTTTCCCTATTTTATATTGTGTATACATTAACGTATTTTTGTGGTTATGCTTAGTACTTTTGTCTTTTAACTTTAATGTTAGAATTATCTACTATCATTATGGTATTACAGTATTATCTACATATTTACATTTACTCATTATATTTTATACTTTCATTTTACTGTTTAGTATTCTTTCATTCTTTCAGAATTCCTTTTAGCATTTATTTTTAAATTTTTTAATTTTTTATTGTACTTTAAGTTCTAGGGTACATGTGCACAATGTTCAGGTTTGTTACATATGTATATATGTGCCATGTTGGTGTGCTGCACCCATCAACTCGTCATTTACATCAGGTATATCTCCTAATGCTGCTCCTCCCCCCTTCCCCCTCCCCACAATAGGACCCGATGTGTGATGATCCCCTTTCTGTGTCCAAGTGATCTCATTGTTCAATTTCCACCTATGAGTGAGAACATGAGGTATTTGGTTTTCTGTTCTTGTGATAGTTTGCTGAGAATGATGGTTTCCAGCTGCATCTATGTCCCTACAAAGGACACAAACTCATCCTTTTTTATGGCAGCATGGTATTCCATGGTGTGTATGTGCCACATTTTCTTAATCCAGTCTGTCACTAATGGACATTTGGGTTGATTCCAGTCTTTGCTATTGTGAATAGTGCCACAATAAACATACGTGTGCGTGTGTCTTTATAGCAGCATGACTTATAATCCTTTGGGTATATCCCTAGTAATGGGATGGCTGGGTCGAATGGTGTTTCTAGTTCTAGATCCATGAGGAATCGCCATACTGTTTTCCACAATGGTTGAACTTGTTTACAATCCCACCAACAGTGTAAAAGTGTTCCTATACTCCACATCCTCTCCAGTACCTGTTGTTTCCTGATTTTTTTAATGATTGCCATTCTAACTGGTGTGAGCTGGTATCTCATTGTGGTTTTGATTTGATTTTCTCTGATGGTGAGTGATGATGAGCATTTTTTCATGAGTCTGTTGGCTGTATGAATGTCTTCTTTTGAGAACTGTCTGTTCATATCCTTTGCCCACTTTTTGATGGGGTTGTTTGTTTTTTTCTTGTAAATTTGATTGAATTCTTTATAGATTCTAGATATTAGCCCTTTGTCAGATGAGTAGATTGCAAAAATTTTCTCCCATTCTGTAGGTTGCCTGTTCACTCTGATGTTAGTTTCTATTGCTGTGCAGAAGCTCTTTAGTTTAATTAGATCCCATTTGTCAATTTTGGCTTTTGTTGTCATTGCTTTTGGTGTTTTAGACATGAAGTCCTTGCCCGTGCCTATGTCCTGAATGGTATTACCTGGGTTTTCTTCTAGGGTTTTTATGGTTTTAGGTCTAACATTTAAGTCTCTAATCCATCTTGAATTAATTTTCGTATAAGGAATAAGGAAAGGATGCAGTTTCAGCTTTCTACTTATGACTAGCCAGTTTTCCCAGCACCATTTATTAAATAGGGAATCCTTTCCCCATTTCTTGTTTCTCTCAGGTTTGTCAAAGATCAGATGGCTGCAGATGTGTGGTATTATTTCTGAGGACTCTGTTCTGTTCCATTGGCCTATATCTCTGTTTTGATACCAGTACCGTGCTGTTTCGGTTACTGAACTCCCATTCACAATAACTTCAAAGAGAATAAAATACCTAGAAATCCAACTTACAAGGGATGTAAAGGACCTCTTCAAGGAGAACTACAAACCACTGCTCAGTTAAATAAAAGAGGACCCAAACAAATGGAAGAATATACCATGCTCATGGATAGGAAAAATCAATATTGTGAAAATGGGCCATACTGCCCAAGGTAATTTATAGATTCAATACCATCCCCATTAAACTACCAATGACTTTCTTCACAGAATTGGAAAAAAAAACTGCTTTAAAGTTCATATGGAACCAAAAAAGACTCCGCATTGCCAAGACAATCCTAAGCCAAAAGAACAAAGCTGAAGGCATCACGCTACCTGACTCCTTTTAGCATTTCTTATAAGGCAGGGCTACTATTGATGACCTCTCTCAGGGTTTGTCTGGGAAAGTGTTTTATTGCTCCTTCATTTATGAAGAACAGGTTTACTGGGGATAATATTCATGGTAGATATTTTTTTTTTTTCTTTCAGCACTTTCAGTATGTCATTCTACTCCTTTTTTGCTTGCAAGGTTTCTACTGAGAAACCAACTGATAGTTTGAGGGTCCCTTGTATGTGATAAATCACTTTTCTCTTACTAAATTTAAAATTATCTTTGGTGTTGACTTCTGATAATTTGATTATAATGCATCAGTGTATTGGGAGTTTGTAAATCTGAATGTTGTTTGCTTCCAAAACTTTGGGAAGTTGTTTGTTATTATTTCTTTAGATAAACTTTCTGTCTTTTTTATTTCCTTTCTTTGACTCCTATAGTGTGTATATTGGTTCACTCAATGGTTTCTCAAAATAACCTTAGGCTTTCTTCACTCTTTTTCATTCTTTTTGTGACTTGTGACTACACAATTGCAAATGACCTGTGTTCAATCTTACTGCTCAGTAAGTAGTCAATTCAGTCAGAAAGATAATTAGATATGTGCTTGGATGTAAAACACAAAATGTGTAGGATAAAGATGACCGTATGATATCATGGCAACTAAAAAATCTTTGCCTGGCTGCATTTCAAAAGTTTATTATTTTTGAAGTATTTGATATTAGATAATTAGATATTTGATATCTAATTGAAGAGCTAAACAATTTTCAGAAGATAAGATTCAATGAAATTAGTGAAATGAAAACATTGGCAGTAAGATGATTGTTATATCATTAAAATAGTGTGTTGCATGACTTTTTGCATTTGCAATTGCATAGTCATGTATTTCTATGATAATTCATGTTACAGCATATTTGATTTTCATATGCTGGTAAATATATGAGCAGTTATTACTTTATGTCACGAAAATCATAATGTTAGGAATGCCTGAGAAATAAAGCAAGACAGTTCTAACTTTCTGAGAATTTAATTGTTAGGCCACTTCCCCAACTTTTCTCTTTTAATAGTATGAATCTTTGCAACTTTGTTAAGTACTAAAAATTTTACATGAATTCAAGACTGACTGGATTGAATATAGTTTTATTCATTTTCATTCTTGAGTTTGTTTCATGAAAGAACCAAAAATTATTTTTTATTTTTCTGGTAATTGTATTTTTATATTCTAATGTGCATCTTCTTACACAGATTGGATCAAATAATTCACAAAAATATAAATTTAAAGCCATAATAAATACTATTTTCAATATTAAAAGTTATATTAACCTATTTGTCAGGTTGCAACCCAAACTGGGATCTGAGGGAAGTCGGTAGATGGGTGGAGGGTAGCTGAAAAACATTCAAGGGACCGTAGGCAGGTGGGATGTGGATTTATTTTTCTCTCTCTCTCCTACAGAGTCAGCAGTATAGTTATATTTTTCACAGACAACAGTGGGTCAAAGCCAGGGATGAGCTCACACAAACAGGTTAGAAGCAAATGGCTACATAAATGTAATTGCGTGGTACATGGGGTCGTGCACCTCTGCTCCAAACCCACTGTGTCATGTACTGGATGTCGGCCTAGGCCTACTCCAGACAGAAGCACAGCCATTCTCCTTACACTAATCAAAATTATGAAGCATATAAGTACAATAAAAACTGAGTCAAAGTACGTGAAGGTGAACCTTAGCATTTTAACAAGCTATAAAATTGATTCCATGATTACTATATTCAGCTCATTTGTTGTCAGATTATTTTTTAATCATAACAAAATACATGTTTGAATTATCTAACTTCTTTTTCATTAAGTATTTATTTATTTATCTATTTATTTATTTATTGAGATGTAGTCTCGCTCTTTCACCCAGGCTGGAGTGCGATGGAGTGATCTGGGCTCACTGCAAATTCTGCCCTGCAAATTCAAATGATTCTGCTACCTCAGTCTCCTGAGTAGCTGGGATTACAGGTGCCTACCACCATGCCCAGTTAATTTTTGTATTATTATTATTTTATTTTATTTTATTTTTATTTTTTTTTTTTAGTGGAGATGAGGTTTCACCATTTTGGCTAGACTGGTCTCAAACTCTTGACCTCAGGCGATCCACCCACCTCGGCCTCCCAAAGTGCTAGGATTACAGGCCTGAGCCACTGCGCCTGGCCAGTTTTTAAAATTTATAATACAAACTGAGAATTAAATTTCTCCTAATCCAGAATATGAACAAATATAATATTAACAATTAGTGTTTATTTCTTATACCCTAAAAAATACATGTCTAATCATGTACAATTAATTTTGAAGAAAAAGGTACAGAATATTGTACATGAAATATTAACTTCATGAAGATTTGTTAATAATAATTAAATACACGTTACTGAATATTTACAGTGTACTAGGCCCTATTAGAACATTGCATTCTCAGACCTTATAACAGGTTAGTATTACTACCCCTAATTTATAGAGCAGAAAATGACACTGTACAGATGTAAAATTCATTGCCCAAGACTTAATAGTAAATAGAATAAATGGATCTTTGGGATGGCAGCTTTGTGTTGTGGATCCATGTACTATAATTTCTTTCAAATGTTTTGGGATTTATGACACACTGGTAGAGACTGCATTAGCCACTCCCACAACTTATCCTTTAACTTCTCTTCTGTTTCCTTTCAGTTCGTATGTTTTTATTTAATGTTTCCTGTATGCGAGGTACTCTACTTTGCAATGTAGAGAATATAAAGTCAAATCTAGTATATTTCTAATCCAGAAAGACCTTACTGTATTTTTGGTGAGTGTATTAGTCCATTTTCACCATGCTGTAAAGATGTACCCAAGACTGGATAATTTATAAAGAAAAAGTTTTAATTTATTCACAGTTCTGCATGGCAGGTGAGGCCTCAGGAAACATACAATTATGATGGAAGGTGAATGGGAAGCAAGGCACCTTCTTCACAAGTTAGCAGAAATAAGTGTAAGAAGGTGAAATGCCAGATGCTCATAAAACCATCATATCTCATGAGACTCACTCATTATCATGAGAACAGCATGGGGTAAACTGCTCCCATGATCCAATTACTTTTACCTAGTCCTGCCCTTGACACCTGGGGATTATGGGTATTACAATTCAAGATGAGATCTTCGGTGGGGACACAGAGACAAACCATAAGCCCCTGCCCACTCCCAAATATCATGTCCTCAAAACAGAATAATGCCCTTATGCCCTTTCAACAGTCTCCCAAAGTGAGTGTGTGTATGTGTGTATGTGTATATGTGTGTATATATGTGTGTGTGTGTATATGTGTATATATACATATATATGTGTATATATATACATATATATGTGTGTATATATACACATATATATGTGTGTGTGTGTGTATATATATATATTTTTTTTCTTTGTTGCCCAGGCTAGAGTGCAGTGGTGTGATCTCAGCTAACTGCAACCTCTGCATCCTAGATTCAAGCAATTCTCCTGGCTCAGCCTCGCCAGTAGCTGGGATTACAGGTTCATGCCACCATGCCTGGTTAATTTTTGCATTTTTTTAAGTAGAGATGGGGTTTTGTTGTGTTGGCCAGTCTGATCTCGAACTCCTAACCTCAAGTGATTCGCCCGCCTTGGCCTCCCAAAGAGCTGGGATTACAGGCATGAACCACTATGCCTGGCCCCTGAAAGTCTTAGCTCATTCCAGCATTAACTAAAAAGTCCAAGACCAAAATCTCATTTGAGACAAGGCAAGTCCCTTCCACTTACGAGCATGTAATATCAAAAGCAAGTTAGTTACTTCCTAGATACAATGGGGGTACCAGCATTGGGTAAATATATCCATTCCAAATGGGAGAAATTGGCCAAAACAAAGGGGCTCCAGGCCTCATGCAAGTTCAAAATCTAACAGGACATTCATTAAACCTTTAAGTTCCAAAATGATCTCCTTCGATCCTTTGTCTTACATCTAGGTCATGCTGATGCAAGAGGTGGGCTCCCACAGCTTTGGGCAGCTCTGCCTCTGTGGCTTTTCAGGTACAGTACTCCCTCCTGGATGCTTTCACAGGCTGATGTTGAGTGTTTGTAGCTTTTTCAAGTGCAAGGTGCCAGTTGTAGGTGGATCTACCATTCTGGGGTCTGGAGGATAATTGCCCTGTTCTCACAGGTTCACTAGGCAGTGCCACAGTGGAGACTCTGTGTGGGGGCTCCATCCCCACATTTCCCTTCTGCACTGCCCTAGCAGAAGTTCTCCCTGAGGACTCTGGCCCTACAGCACACTTCTGCCTGGACATCCAGGCATTCCATACATCCTCTGATATCTAGGTAGTGCTTCCCAAACCTCGGTTCTTAACTTCTGTGCACCCACAGGCTCAATAGCATGTGGAAAATGCCCAGGCTTGTGGCCTGCACCCTCTGAAGCAATGTCACGAGCTATACTTTGGCCCTTTGTAGCCATAGCTGGAGCTGAAGCAGCTGGGACTCAGGGCACCATGTCAGGAGGCTACAGAAAGAAGGGGGGCTCTGGGCCTGGCCCATGAAACCATTTTGTCCTCCTGTGATGATATCTAGATGGGAAGGGCTGCCATGAAGGTCTCTGACACACCCTGGAGATGTTACCCCATTGTCTTGGTGATTATCATTGGGTTCCTCATTACTTGTGCAAATTTCTGTAGCAGGCTTGAATTTCTCCCCAGAAAATGTTTTGTTTTGTTTTCTTTTCTTTTCTACTTCATGGTCAGGCTGCAAAATTTCCAAACCTTTATGCCCTGCTTCCTTTTGAATGCTTTGCTGCTTAGAAATGTCTTCTACCAGGTAACCTAGATTATCTCTCTCAAGTTTAAACTTCTACACATCTCTAGGGCAGGGGCAAAACATCACCAGTATCTTTGCTAAAGCATAGCATGATTGACCTTTAATCTATTTTCCAGTAAGTTCTTCATCTCCATCTGAGACCACTTACAGATGGACTTGTGCATATCACTATCAGCACTTTAGTCAAAACCATTCAACAAGTTTCTAGAAAGTTCCAAACTTTCCCACATCTTCCTGTCTTCTTCTGAGCCCTCCAAACTGTTCTAACCTCTTCCTATTACTCAGTTCCAAAGTTGCTTCCACATTTCTGGGTATCTTTATAGCAGTACCCTACTCTCTGTAGTACCAATTTACTGTATTAGTCCATTCTCACACTGATATGAAGAAATACTTGAGACCGGGTAATTTACAAAGGAAAGAAGTTTAATTGACTCACAGTTCCAGATTGGTAGCAGTCCTCAGGAAACTTACTATCATGGCAGAAGAAAAAAGAGAAGCAGACACCTTCTTCACATGGCAGTAGCATGGAGTGAGTGCAAACAGGGAAAATGCCTGACTCTTATAAAACCATCAGATCTCACAAGAGCCCCTTATAATCATGAGAACAGCATGGGAAAAACTGCCCTGATTATTCAGTTACCTCCACCTGGTCCAACCCTTGACACATGTGGATTATAAGGATTACAATTCAAAGTGAGATCTGTGTGGGAACACAGAGCTAGACCATATCATTGAGCTTAGACATGTGTATGGAATGATACAATTGTGAAGAATGTGATCAGAAAATCACAGATGAAAGCTTATGAGAGGTCATTTATTATTCAAGCAAATATGCATATTCCTTTTGGTGCCTAGTACTCACTTAATGGGCATGAGGGATTTAGTTTGTATTCTGTCCTACAGCTCAGATCTCTCTAGTTCAAGAATACACCAGTCATTCACTCAACCTCTAGGAGTGTTGATATCTGATATCATTCAGTTGAGTCCTCCAATTACCATGAGGTGGGAGAATGAAGAAGAGTGAAAAGAGTGGGAAGAAGGAGCCAGTTAGGTAAGATGCACAGCTGTGTAGTGTCATAAAACCAATGTGTGGATATAATTCAACAAGTAAGGAATTGTTGACAATTTTGAATGCTGCACACAGGAAAACTAAGATAAGATATTCAAATACCCATTGGATGTGGCAGTAAGAGGACACCAGTGTCCTAAAAAATAGTCATTTTAGTGGAATAATGGAAAATAAACCAAACCAAAGGTGATGAAGTTTTCAAGATGATCTGCAATGATGAAAGGAGAGAAATATGATACCAGTTAAAGTGAAATATTGGATCTAACTCTGATTGAATGTTGTCATAAAAACAAGAGGTTTGCGATGTCTAGTGCCTCATTAACTTTCCAGTACTTCTTGGTTTTACTCTTCGCCTATGTCATGACTTTCGGCTTCACTCATCACTCGTAATTTCTTATTTATCATTTTCTTCTGTTCACCAATTGAGATATCAAATGACCTAGATTCCTAGACTAAAAATCTTTTTTTTTTTTTTTTCTAAGATTTGATTCCAGTATTCTCAGAATTCTAACAGTTCAATCAGGGAGAACCCCCATATGCTTTCCCGTAGAAATATAGCCTGAGATTTAGACAGCAGGATGAGGTGTTTCGCTGTCTCGGCAACACATCTTCTTTCTTATTCCTCCACAATGATGCCCATGCTACTACACACTTCCTGCACATCCTATTCTGTTTCAGCATACTGTATGCTATAATTTTTTTCCTACTAAAACACTAACGTTATTTCAAGAATTACTTGTAAGCTTTTATAACACTCACTGAGATAATGAGACGTTTATCTACGTTCAATGTCATGAAATGCTGACAAAATTAAATGTGTATTTAAATTGTAGATGATTGTAGGGAAGTAAAAACCTGATATATTTCCAGGGGTATGAAGAATTTGATTCCAACTATGGTTCCTTGTCTCTGACACTTAGATTAGGAGGGGCATACCATAGGATACACAACAGTGAAGAAGATGTTTTGACAAAATAAGTTCTAGGACAGATATTATTTTTATTTTAAAAAGTAAAATAAAATTTCACTACTGGTTTTACTTTCTTGGACTAGCATTTACTGTTTCAGAAGAAAGCCCATATTTAAATTGGCAATTTGAGTGAAACAGATATTTAACAATCTAAAGATTAACTGGATTGTAAGTATAGCTTTTCTCTAATGTATTCTACTGATTTTCTACTGTTTATCATAGTTGGGGAAAATGCAGTTTCATAATATATATTCTTATATGTATAGTTCATGGTAAATTAATGGCAATTGTCATTAACAATAGTCTGGCTTTACAGTGAGAAAGAATGTTTTCAGCAGTTAACCAGGACTCAGTGCGCTGTCTTAGAGAACCTTTTGAGTGATTCTAAGGGAAAAGACAAGCATCAAATAGTGTTATTACTTCTTCTGCCGACATGATAATTTGAATGTCATTTGGGTTCAGCCCTGAATTAATCATGAGATACTGACTGACTCTTGTCAAAGATAAACCAAGTTTCAGAAATAAAAATAATTTTGAGCATATTTTATTTAAAAAATATACAGTCTAATATGTCTTTTATAAGAGATTTCTGATACATACGAACATTTATATTTGAGAAATATACATGTCAACCTATGGCTTAGAGTAATATAAAAATTTGGCAAACTAATTATAAAATTATCAGCTTCAGATTAATATTAGGAAAACCAAATATAGTATATATTATATAAATACTAAAAAGTATATTATGAAAGTGATTTTAATTAAAACTCTAATTGAAAGCATACTTAGAGACCAGTCTCAACAAAGGAATAGTTTTTTGGTTTAATGTTGACTCTCATTGACGAATTTCAATGTTCAGACAGAAAGAAAATGAGTAAGATTAAAGTATTCTTAACTGGAGGAAATAAAGATAATGATTAGCAAAACATGGTTGAATACGTAATGGTTATCAAAACAAAATAATATTTGAGATATCAGTTATGTACTGTATTTAATCTGCTACAGACAAATCATTGAATAAAAGTAGTCAATTTAGGAAACAAAAAAATTATACAGTATTACATAGACTTTTGCTAACAATTCTAAACATATCACAACTTTTACATAGTCATGTAAAGAGCCATGTTTTTGGATGCTACCTGTAGATTTTTATATTATCAATTTAATTTTAGGGGATATAAATTCTAGGTTGTGTAGCAAATTGAGAGAAAAATATACGTTTTAAAATTTGATTAATTCACTGATTTATTTACCTTTATGAAGTAGTAAATCATAGAATGCTGATGCATTGGTTCTACTGAAGGACTTCTTTTGAAGGACAGCCCCACCCTACCCTTTTAAAGGTTCATGAGTCTAATACTGAGAAAATGAATAAATGAATGCAATTATGTTTCCTGCTTCAGTGGAGCTGTCAAGTGGTGTCACCAACCTTGTTTTTTTCTCAGGAGGGAAACTACTCTAAACAATGTGAATTTTTTAAAGATGGACTGTATATAAAAATTGGCAGAAGTTATTAATATTCTCCACTAGTAGCCTTGAAAGATAGTATAGTATTTCTCCTATCAATATGCTGCTTCTGAAATCCCATCTGCATTCATCTTTTATCTATTTATCTGTTTACTTCTATAAATTGCCTCAAAGCGAATAAATTATAGTCTATTCCATGCATTTACTTAAATTACTAAATGTTTGTGTAATTAGTTGTTTAATGTGTTACCTAAGATTTCATATATCAGAGTGAAAAAATCATATATTTTAAAATTATGGTATGATTAAAATAATACATCAAAACAGGTTGATAGCAATATAACAATGGAGGAATAGCTGCAAGAACTCAGAAACTGTTTATTATGTATATCCCTCATTATCAAAGTAAACTTTTATGCACAGAATGTAGGAAAAATGCAATGTAGAAGCAAGTTTCTGTCCATTTTCAATGCAATAACCTTTGCCAGTACCTTAATACTTAATTTCACTTGCGGACATATTCTGAGATTCTGTACTTGAAGTAGAATATCTTATGATTTTTGCTAAAACAACGAACCGAGATATCTGTAACTAAAATTATTGTTTTAACATATTTTTTCCTTTGTAATACTTATCTCATTGTCATGGAATAAATTGACCAATTTGGTTTTGTGCCTATTACAAAGAAGTAATAATAATATAAGTATTCATGGTTTTGTATTTTTAATATAAAAATGAACATGACTCATAAGTAATTGGTTTATTTATGTGAACCATATCCATAACCTCCAGCATTAGAGAGTTTGAGATATAAGACGAAAATGAGTATGACAATCAGGTGAATGGTAATCTCAGAAAGAGTGATTTTATTATTAACTATGCTTGACTAGGTTAGATCATTTATATAAGGAAAATAAATCTTGACATTTATATGGATAATTTTGTGGCTTACTTGTCAACCTTCCTGTGAGACATGGGTCTGATTAAATTGTGATTGAGAATGAGAACTGTAATACATTATTAATGAACTCAGGGTAATTGTAAAGTTTTATGACTTAGAGATCGGTGGAAATTGGTTCCATGGTCAGTTTGAGAAATGATTGAGAATACACCTTGTGCCGACAGTGCTGATAGCTCGGCATCAGTCATGGTATTCCCATAGCCATGGCCTGTGACAGCCCTAATGATAGTCATTTTGTAGCGTGACCATGCATTAGAATATATTTAGAAGAGCACAAAATGTCAAATTGAAGTAAAGGATTTTCAGCAGTTCTTGGTACAAGAAGTCTTATTTTCCTGGATGTTCTTAAAATTGTGACCCATGTTTAGTAATCTCAAGATGAATAGAAAAATGTAGATTAAAAATCAATGAATCTCATTTTTTTTTCAATAACTAGTACTTTGGGCAATAAAGTCATATTGCCAATCAAAAAGAAAACAATGTTAAAGTTCGTGCTGTCAAAATTCTCTTTAAGTGAAATTCATATCAATGAATTTATATTTCTCAGTTTTTTTTTTAGTGAACATAGTATAGGATAAAATAAAATCTGTGGAATGATTTCTTTAAATACGTAATATTGTGAAGTTTCAGTTTCAAATGATAGTATTTTATATAATAGAGCAAAATATTTGTTGTAAATTTACAATATAATATCAGATAATGGCTATTACAAGAATTAGACTAACAGAACAAGTAAGGGCATGAGTTTGGAAACAGAGGCTTGGAAGATTCCAGGCTCCAACGTGTCCCTGTTTTGTTGCCTTAGGTTAGCTATGGGTCCCGACTAAGCTTGCTTTTGTCACCTTGTAAGTAGAAATTATAGTGATCTACTGAGATATAGAAAATGGTCATTTCAGTATCTGACACATAATGATCACATATATTATTTTCATTTCAATAATATACTGTTGCTTTAAAAAATGTAGTCACCATTTAAAATAGTCATGATGAAGCAAATTTTAAATTACTGCATTATGCCTTGCTACTAAAATAAACGTATTTGAAGATTATAACTGTGAGGCCTGCTTTAAGAAATGCCTGTGGTTTGAGTAAGAGCATTTCTACCTGCTGAGACTACAATGGGAATTATTTTTGTTTGTCTTTTGCTCTCCCCAATGAGATGTATCTTTAAACATAGATGAAGATACCAGGTTGTTCATCAAATTCAAATAACATAAGAGGGACTAAGGCATCAGTGTATGTAAAAAGATGCAAAATTTAGTGCTTATGAAATACTAGAAAATATCATTGTTTTGAAATAGCACATTGTGTTTTTAGCCAATTTATTAAAAGATTATGAACTTAGCTAATAGTTTTCATTTTCTTTTCTTTTTTATTTTAATTAACAAACAGCTGGAAAAAAAAAAAAACCCTCATTTTGGTAAAAAATATATCTTGAGATTCCTTGAGACTAACAAACCCAAACCAATCAATTCAAAATTGCCTGTGATGCAGAGGCAATGTAGTGTCTGAGCTGCCCATAATGAGCCACAGTGTATTGAGACAATGCCAAATGATGATATCTAGAATCAGCAGATAAGTCCTAGACTTCATTCTTTAGCCATGAAACAGAAGTTGTAAAAGTTGTATATTTTCAGCAAATTTATAGGAGTTATCTGATAAAAATAGAATTGAGTAGGAAACCAAAATTGATGAAATAAGCATTGGCTTAAAAAAGTTATATTAAATGTGACTTTAGCCAGACTCCTGTAAGGCCAGGAAAACAAGTATGTTATTGTTATTACCTTTCTTTTTATCTTTCTGGATCATTCACACTGTATTCTCAGTTGGCCAGTGTTTCTTAATGGCAACAATACTATTCTGGCGACAACTTGTAATTCTGGGCGTGTACTGTCGAGGGCTCCTTCCCTCACCCTGTTCTGAATGACAAGTGTAGTGATGTTTTCTCAGCTCTCTTGTAGGGAACATGGATCTTATAGTCGTCACTGGGAACAGAGTTTACAGACAGAGTTCACCACCTGAAAATTTTCACATCCTTCTTTTTCTTTGACTCTTCACTGCTTCCAATTCAAAAATCTTTTTCCTCTTTGCCATTCTTGGTTAATTAATGAGAGTAATAAAAATGCACCTTTATACCTGTACAAAAGAAAAATCTAAGATATTTTTCTCTCTGTTTATTATCCCACTTCTGCCTTTCAAGCCCCATCAAAATTTCTGGTTGTTGAGAAACAATGAGGGAGGTTACATCATCAGAATTTCTGATTTTTGGGAAACAATAAAGGAGGTGGGGTAAGTGGGGAGCAGATGTGTAAGTGGGGAGCAGATAGAGAAAAATATCTATAAATTAGAGTATATTGTCCTAAAATATATTCTTAGTAATATATTTAAATTCAATGTAGATTTTGAATTTTTTCTCAATGCTGTTCAATAAGAACATTACATGAGCCACATATGCAATTCTAATTTGTTAAAGAGCTATATTAAAAATAAGTAATTAAAATTTAATGTGAATAATGTTTATTTAACTTAATATATAATATATCATTATTAAAACAATATTTACATAATTATGCTTTTTTTCTAACTTAGTCTTTGAAATCTGACATGTATTTTGTATTTATAAGGCATCTTAATTTGGATGCTAACTTTTCATGGGAATTAATCTGTAATTACATTTCATAAAACTGAAGGTTGAAACTAGAGATTTATATCAAGTTGTCAAATATATTTAAAAGTTTTTGAACATCTAAAATGAATTAGTTTTTAAATTTAAATTAATTTAAATTAAAAATTCAGTTCCTCTTGCACCAACCACATTTCAGGTGTTCAACCATGTGTCTACTGACTACCATATTGAACACTGCATCTCTCAATATTTCTATTAAATAAAATGCACTTTTTATAAGAAACCAGACTTCTTGATATTGAGATCAATTGCATGCACAATACTCTGTCAGCTTTAATAATCAAATTGATTAATGTTTGTAATAGGCTATTCTTGCATTGCTATAAAGAAATACATGAGACCGAGCAATTTATAAAGAGAAGAGGTTTAATTGTCTTACAGTTCTGCAGGCTGAACAGAAAACACAGCGCCAGCATCTGTTTGGCTTCTGGGGAGGACTCATGAAGCTTTTGCGCATGGCAGAGCAAAGGAGCTTGCATGTCACATGGCAAAAGGAGAAACAAGAGGGAGTGGGAGGGGAGGTTCCACACATGAAAACAACCAGATCTCATGAATACTTACCCACTATTTCAAGGACAGCACCAAGCCATGAGGGATCTGCCTGCATGACCAAAACACCTCCCACCAGGCCCCACCTCCAACGTTGGGGATTACAATTCAACATGAGATTTGGGCAGGGACAAATAAACAAACTATTTTAATGTTCTTTATCCTTAGTTTTTACTGGCCATGGAAAATGTACCTAAATTTGATTCCTCTATTATTTTTTATCTATACCAATTACCTTGCTTTGCATGCATTATTGCAGCCTACATGATTATTGCTTTGGAGTTTTTACCCAGTCTACATTTCGAACTTATTCACATACATATGAATACCTTCAGTGGCTTAGGTTAATTTAAATATCAGATATTAGTCACACTCCTCTGACCTCTACTTTTTTTTAAAGGCATAATTTAAAAAGCATTTTTCTTCTTGGCAATCTTGCTTTGTTACTGCATTTCCTATTTGCTATTGTGTTCTAAAACTTCTTCAATTGATAACTGAACTGCAGGGAATAGATTAAGAAAAATAGCTTAACAAATAAATCCTTACTTAATTTCTACTGTTATATTTCTGATCATACTGTCTCAAATTTGAAACTTGTTTACCATAAATAATGAAATAACAGTTGACATAAAATTCTAAACCTGACTGCAAACATCAAGTGCATGCTGGCAAATAAATATGTGAGACTGCTAGAATACAATAGACTATTTACATTCCACAAATTAAATTAAGGAGTCATCTTACAATAACACACCACACAAAACAACCACTGGGCTGCACAAAATAGAAAAGAGGAAATCAATTATGGTTCAATGATGCTACTTTCCCGATCAGTTAGAAATGAAAAGTGTGTTGTTTACAGGAATTCTGAAGGCATAATTTTCTGACAGCTTTTCATCTGTGAATATTAAGCACTGCTTGTTTAATTATGAGGGAAAGTACAACAACTGAAATCATCTGAGGAAGAAGCACATTTATTTTTTCTAAAACCATTAAAATTATCTCAAAGTAATTTTTAATTATTTTGAAGTTGTTCACTTATAAATATATGTTGACACATTTTTAACTTTGATAGACATCTTACATTTAAGATCAAATAAATGAAATTAATTGCCATGATTGCTTGACTTTTGGTAAAATGTGTTTATAAGAAATTCTGTTGTCTATGTGACATTAATCTAGAAATGAATACAATATCATCAAAAGGAAGGCTTTTGACTATGTTCAACAAGATTCTTCCATAAAACAACCTAAAGAGTAATTTTGAGTTTAATTAATTTGGGAAAAACATTGAAAGTTAAGAAGTTGTAATTCCATTTAAGATTTTCAGAAAATACTTGTTTTATATACTAACTTAATTAACAATGCATTTATTTGTGTTTATATTAGCTGCTATTAAATTTTCTCTTAATACCATGCAATTTAATTACAAACCTAGAACATTTTCTTTGGTGCCTAGTGGGCTTAACTTATTGAATCATAGTGTTAATGCAACCAATACATCGATTTAAATATTTTATTTAATGTTTGTCTCTCTTTAATGGTGATAGACTAAGACGTTCATTCAAGCAGCTATCTTTTAAATGCATACTTCGAGTAAATATGTGTACCTCATGTGAAAATGACATTCTGTAGAGGCCACAACCACACATAGATGATTATAATAATTATAGATTACCCATAGGTTTATTCACACTTAATCTTAGGGCTAATAGATCCTGTCTAGGAGTAGTACATCAGGTACTCCAGAGTTGTGTATGAGACTGTACTGCTTCCATGCTTGATGCTTTGTATGTGTAGACATGACTACCGGTAACACATATTCCCACTAATCGTTGGGTTTTCACCCCGTTGTTGACTTCAGTTTAGTATGTACTATACTACTGTTATTCCTTCTAAGTCCCCTGTTTTCCGATTTCCTAATTCTCAGTTCAGTTTTCTGTCTGGTTTGAGCTGAGCTTCAAAGAGCAGTCTGAATATTTAGGAGGTGATACTAGGATGAGGAAACTTATTTCTGTTCAGTATCAATGAATACATACTATTCAGATTTAATCAACAGCGCTGCCTCTCTTTATACTTCTCTTTCTGCTTCCCAGATCCCTGACAGAAGTACTCAGCATGCCTCTTAGCCAGATTATCATGAGAGGAGGAGAGAGAATGTATATGTTTGTGTGTGTGTATACATATGTATGCATATATATTTATATATGTTGTTTATCAATGTACTCTGAGGATAATTTCTGCAAATTTTGTATTTAGACAAAACTAAAATAGAGTCATAATTTTGTTGCTTTCTAGATGTGTAAACTTGAAAAAATAAGTGTAGCTCTCTAAATCCCAAGATTTCCATCTCTAAAACTGTGATGATGATAGCTATTCACAGACTTGTTTTAAAGTACCAAGAGAGAATATACAGCAAACAATGGGATGCCTCATACCCTATAAAGGTTTGTCAAATTAATTACCAATTTAGTGGACATATGTAATTTTGTCTCTGATTTTTTATTTTGTCGTGTCATTGTCAATATGTATGAGATATTTTATAATTTGATATTTCAAAAGATAACAGATATATAATACAAACGTGGATGACTTCAATATTTTTTCCTGATTTTAAGCCCCCTAAAAGCAAGGTTCTTAAAATACCACAATAAAAGAGTGATACAATGTATTTCTGAATTTATTTCAAATTTTTATAGACATTTTTTCTCTGGAGAACTTAATTTGTATAAGTAGCATTTATGATCTATCATCTTTACCTTTAAAACTGTCCAACAAAAATAAAATGTGGTGTTACAGACCTCTTACCATTAAATTATGTAGTTGTCATTTGGACTGTAAAGTAACTTTCTGTTTTTTTCAAATGCAACTTGATTTACTGTTTTAATGTTTGATTTTCTTTTCTGTCAGATAAAAACTGCAGTAGACATTGATGAATGTATTTCCAAGACCTGTAAAAATTGAGGTGTGAGATTTTAATGTAGTTGTCTGCCAGGAAATAATCAGATATTTATATATGTTAGACCTATGAAATGAATTTTTATTTCAAATGAAACTTTTCAACTCACTAGAGGTTAGATTGACATGTTAACAATTCACCAAGAGTGGCTATAATTCTCCTTAGAAATAGTAGGCTGTGAGAAACTCAAATATTACCTTACCATGTATTTTTATGAATATTTACCATAGATGCAGGAACTAGCATTCTCTATAGGTGGAATCATAAGAGCTTTTTGAACTAAAAGACTGACACAATAATATTTAAGAAATTCACTGTAACATGGAATTGGATAACATTCTGGGTTTATCTAAAACTTTAACCTGAATTTCCTCAGGTTATTAATGTTTCTGGCTTTTCTTTTAAAAAGCTTCCAGTAATTCTAAAACTATATAGAAAAACACATAAATTAGCAACTATATTGTTATGAATTTTTTAAAAAATTAGTTATATATAAGTTAAATGAATTTATGTTTATATAGTATTTCCATCCTCTAGAAAATATTTACTGCTTTCAAAATGTGAAGAAATTTCATGTGAAGCTGTTGGCAATGCTAAAACCATTTAATATGCATATATGCATGTAGGCAGTGTTTTGTGAGATGATCAACTCACTGAACTGTAGAAGTAGGTAGATTATTACACTTTTGGTTTTCAATAAATGTACCCAAACTCTTGGTGTGGGATACAAACACAGTCTAAGAGCTTCAAAAATTTCAAAATAGTGACTAAGAACTCATGTTCTCAATGTATAAATCCTACAAATATAGGGAAGATAACAAGTAGATTGGGTGAGAACTCACAACATGATATGAAAATTATATACATTTTATTAAGTAGTGATTTTCAGTATTATACACAATGACTACTTGTATTACATCATGTGACTTTTAATACCATTTCATTTGTTCCTCTGTTAAAAATTACCGAAACTCTTAGACAATGTGCCTGAGTTTTTGGAGTAATCTTGTGTGAACGTTTCTTCTGTTTTCGCATGCACTGAGGTCCCACGCATCATCTTTGGTGAAGCACATGTCAGTTTAGCTAGTCATATTTCTCCCTTAAAACGGAGACCTGTCTTTACCTCTATCAGCAGTCAATTATGTTCCTAGATACTTCTCATTTAAAACTTTCTTCAGAATGTTACTTGGCCCCACAAAGCGGCCTCTCTCTTGGCTGTTCATTTCTCTGCTATGATCTGATGCTCTATGTTTGCCATTTGTCTTACTGCTTTGCTACTGTTTTGCACTCACTTTGTCACTGCTATAGAGGGAATAATATCATAAATTCTGCTTCTAGAAGGGAAGTGTAAGTTCCTCTTTGAAATGTAACTTGCAAATGGATTTAACAATACTGCTTTTGTAAAATTATTAAGCACTCCCTCGGCAGTAGCCACTCAGAGACATTCATACTTGATAATGTTTTGCCACGTGGTCTCTACAAGGTCTCACCAAGACCTTGAGTAGAAACAAGCAAGATTATGCCCTGAAGGGCAGGGCTGCACGGAATTAATTCAGGACAATAATTTGAGAGATGCAGTGCAGGTGAGAAAACAATGCTGTACCTGCTATGACCCTGAGATTTCTGTGTTGGCTGAACATTTGGAGCAGAAGAAAGGAATAATTACAGAGTTCAGGATCAGTACTTACCATAGAGTCGACATATTGTCGTCTCAAAAGGAATTACCTGTTTTTCATTTTTGTTTATTTTTAGAGTTAGAAAACAATTCCAACGTTTTATTTTCATATTTTACTCTGAAAATACAAACACACAATAAATACTATCTTAGTAAGTTATTATAAGATGAACAAGGTAACGTACCCTTAGAACTACCACCTCGAGAAAGAAGTTGAATTTCACCACTAAACATCTTCTAAGTGCCCAGTGGCAACGTGACCGTCTCCCTTCCTGCAAAACTAACCACTCTCCTGATTTGCACAGAATAACTTTCTTGCTTTTATAATTCAAGTGTTCATTTCTAGGTAGCAGTGTTTAGTTGTGCCCATTTTTAAAACATACGTTTAAGTATATGGCAAAGATCAATTTCTTTGTTACTTCATTCCAGAGCTACCAATTCAAATTCAGCATTATATAATCTTAACGTCTTCTGCATAATATTTGTATATTCTGTCTTCCATAATAAAATTCTAGTCTCAATAAAATAAGGGACAACAAAATCAGAATATCTAATTTTTTTCATATATAAAAAATTAAAAAGTATATATAAAAATAATATCGATGTAACATTTTAAATTTTGTTCATATACTCTCCTCATTTTCCTCTAATTTTTATTATATATCTATATTCTGAGGCTATAGGCATTATATACAATGCACTTTCCTTTTTATATTTTATCTTGTTTTGGTTCTATTAGTAGATATATGTATAGTGCATACTGCCTATACTCATATTGAGCTCTGCATATGAGATCAATATTTAAATCATATATTTAAACAACCAAAATAAACATATTTTAGTTGTTTAAAGCTTATTATCTATGAGATACTTCAGAGAGGGCTAATGGCAATAATTATTGCATTCCTGGGTGTTCATGATCATTGATTTGTGCCCTTTGTACTTGAAAGTCAGTTTTACTCTGTAAAATCTTTGACTCACATTTTCTCTTTTTTTCATAAATAGCTTAAATATTCTTAAGTATTTAAATATTTCATTTATTTCTGGCATAATATATTGCTGTTGAAAAGTCTGATGTTAATCTATTTTTCTTTTCATTATAAATCAATTGCTGTTTTTTATCTACTACATGCCCAAAGGGTATTATTTTTTCATTGAAATGCAGTTATTTTATTCAAATATATCTGAGTGTTGATTGTCTATATTTTCCTTAATCTTTCCATGTACTTTGAAATCTTTTTCTTTTTCAGGAAAGTTTTCTTTAATTATAATAATGTTTAATTACACAATGTCATATAATGTTTGTTCATAAAAAAACATTAATTATATAATGCTTGCTCATTTTCTTTCTTTTGCTTCTTTTCCAGGAAGTCTTTTAATTCAAATATTGAATCTTCTTTACATAGTTTCAATATTTGACCATTTCTCTCAAATCATTTTTATCTCTTTCTTAATTTACTTTTTACTTAATTTTTTTCAACTAATTATCTTAAGTAATTATTATATGCATCCTTTGTCATATTCTTTTTGGTTTAATATTCATTTCTGAAAGTTTTCATTTTCTGACACTTTTTTGAATTTGATGACCTCATTACTGAGTATTCAAATTGATATTTTGTATTTTCATAGCTTAGGTTATTTTCTCAAAATGTTTTAGCTCATTTGGAAATAGTAATACGTTGCAGATTTGATCTAACTTTGACAATGTTTTCGTTATTTGCTTTTATTATTTTAGAAACTTTTATTTACTTTAAGAATATTGTTCCATTTCTTTTAAGTAACTTTGTATTGGAGTTGATTTTGATAATTTCTTTTGCTTATTTTCATATAGTATTTAGTCCTTATGGATGTTTAGAAAGAGACATAATTCAGGGTAGCTTTCCTCAATTCACAGTGATCCGTCTCTCTCTTTTCTTTTTGTTTTTTTGCTTATTGTTCTGGTATATATCCACTTGCTTGCTAAGATATCTCAGGTCTCTGTTTCCTTCTCCTACTATTGTCTAGTCTTCTCTCTCTTTAATGTGTATTTTTTCTATCCTACTCAATTTCTGTTAAATTTCTAACAATTTCTCCTCAACATGGAGCCCTGTTTGGGAAGACAACTGAGGCAGCTCAATTTTGTGAGTTTATAGGGATGCACTGTTCTGAAGATATTTTTTGTTCATCTCTTTTATTCCCACATGATATGAGTAGATAAAATCCTTCGAAACTTACTATTTGTCTTAGTCCATTTTGTACTATAACAATACTTAAGACTGGGTAATTTATAAGGAAGAGAAATTTATTATCTTACAGTCTGGAGGGTGGAAAGTCAAGATCAAGACACTAGTAGGTTCAGTCTCTCTCAAGGTAGTGCTTTTTTTTTTTTTTTTTTTTTTTTTTTTTCCTGCATTGTCTGGAGATGAGGAATGCCCTGTCCTCACATGGCAGAAGATGGAAGAGCAAAAAGGGATGCAATTCCTCATCAAGCACTTTGATACTGGCATTAATCTATGTAGCAGAGTGAAGACCTCATAAACTAAACATTTCTCAAACTGTTACACCTCCAAACACTGTTGCATTGGGGATTAAGTTTCCAACACACAAATTTTGGAGAGGACACATTCAATAATGCTGCTGTTCTCAAGTTGATTTACTGTGCTTTCTGGGGGAATACTTCATATCTATTTTAGAATTATCTTATCTTCAGGCCCATACAATGCTATATTATTTCCCTTGGTTGTCAATTGAACAGATGTATGTGACACATAGTTCTTGTTTTTTGTGAATAATTTTAGAGTTGCTGTTGTTGGTATATGTGAGTATGTATTTATGGGGATATCATGTCACTAAATTTTGTTGTGCGTGCCATGCATGGGTTTTAAATTTTATTATCTAGTTGATCTGCCTGTTACTAGATGGACATTCAGAGAAATCTAAAAACTATTTCAACACTACCATTATTTTTTCCAGAATTCCATTTCTAATATGGAATAGTCCCATTCTGATTGTTTAGATATATGTCAATGTATTTTTAACTTTCAGTGCGTATTCTAAACAAATTTTCTGATATTTAATAGGCTGAAAGTTAAAAACCCTAATGGATAGTTTATATACTAATAACTTTCTTGCTCTCTAGAGTGGATTTAAATTACTTGTATTTTTAAAATAAATATTTTGTTTTTTTCTAAATTCTACATTTTTCTACAATTTTTTAAGCTGGTGATAATTACTTCATCCATTTAGCCATAATCCAATCTAAATAATTTCCTTTTGTTTGGCTTTAATAAAGACAAATTTATAATTAAAAAATAAAACAACATGTCCGGCAATGATAAATGAAGGGCCATTTTTTAATATACACCTTAAAGAAGAGAACTCTTTAAGATAGTACAAGTCATTTTAACTGTAAACTGTGAAATAAAAAAGTGATAAATATATGCATAGGTGATTTCTAAATAATGTAAAATGCAATTTAATATTATGCATTTTATCCTTAGTTTATTATTATATTATGTTTTTAGTAAATATTATTGGATTATGAATAGTGTCGGGCATAGAGTATTAAATGGTAAATAGTAGGGAAAAGGGTTCTGTTTACAATCGAGTGGGAGATACAACCCAGTAAACCTAAACATAGATATGAGTCATGTCATGAAATGCAAATAAATAACAGGGAGTATTGAAGACACAAAGGAGAAGGACCTAATCCAGACTTGCCCCCACAGAAAAAGATTTCTCGAAATAAATCCCATCTAGAACGGGATATAGTCAGTAACAGGAATTGGCCAGGATGCTAGTAACCTCTTTATCACCAAGAAAACAGCATTACAAACCCCTAGCCATAATATGACCTACAATGAACCTGCAAACAAAATAAAAAATTTAAAAAAAACTCTAGATGTAAGAATGAGAAAAATATTGTAGGAGATTGAGAGAAGGGTGTTATGAGTGGAAAGCAACAGTGAGTGCATGTGAGTGACTGCTAAGTGTGGATGCAAAGAAAAGTGAGAAGACATAAGGTAGAGGCCTAACAAGGGTGAAGACTGTCCAGAACCTTGCAAAACATGCTGAGATATTTGGGCTTTTACCTTAAGAGGACTGGAGACATATGTGAGGGTTTTACACTGCCAAATGTCATGCTCATATTTGTACTTCAGGAGAGAGAAGTTTTGCTGCTGGATGAAGAATGAATTAGCACATAGATAAGACCCAAAGCAGGAAAGCCACTCAGAACGCTGTTTTTGTAATGAAAGGGAGATTTAATGACAATCAGGATTAGATAGTTGCAGTGGTGAAGGAAGAGTGGATGTATTACGTAGTATTTAGAAATTGTTTTAACCTCATATTTTTACTGAAGTAAATGGAGAGAAAATTATAGGATATGTGTATCACTTGAGTTAATTAGTGAAAATGAGGTTCTGAAAAGAAATGTCAGTTTTCTGACAGGAGCATCTATATAGACTTGGTGTTATTTACTGAGAAACAGGATTAGAAATCAAACGTTTGGGAGCAAGATAATGTTTTATATTGGAAAATGAAAAGTCTGACTATGGGATTCCCAAATTATCTTTCAATAGCTGTTCAGATATTTCAGTTGAAGGAGAGATTTTGAAGCATGGAAGACAAGTTTGAGTTAAGGATATAAACTTGGAGTCAATAATCTAAAAAATAAAACCAGTGTAATGTATGAGTTTACTCAGGGATGTATACAAATTGAGAAGAGAAAGCCCATGACCAAAGCTGAAGCATGTCAATAATTAAAATACGAGTAGAAAACCACAGTAGCTACATCAGGAGACACACGAAGCAAGGATAAAAAACAGTGAGAAGTATAGCTGAGAGGAGTGCACTTAAGAGAGATCAACAATAAACAATGCCACCTCAAGATTGTGTAAGATGGGGACCAAAAGATCACAGTTTGGATTCACCTTTAATGATGTCCTATAACAATGACAAAAAGCAATTTCTGTAGCAGGAAAGGCAAAAGTCACTTGTTCTGTGACTGAAATTGAGATGACTTAAGGAAATGGAGAAAATGAGTATAAGTTAAATCTTTAAAGAAAGTTGGCATCAAAGGAAGGAAGAGAGAAAAAATGAGGATGAGGTAAGATGAAAGTTTTCTGTTTTATTTTAAGGTAGAAAAGGCTAGAATAATTTTAAATGCTGATCAAAGAAGAAAGTAAAAGCAGAAGTTTGAAGATGCAAGAGATGAGGAAGGAGATACTGAATCCCCTAAAACTTCAAACTTGAGTAACAGCCACATGTGTAGGAGTGATATCACATTTATTTTCGGAAAGAAAAAGAGAATTCCAAAATTGTAGGAGAAAATGTGTGTAAACATGAAGATTACGAGTCCTAAATTTAATGGAGTGCTTCTCTTCTGCCTTCTATTGTCTCTGTGAGGGAAAAAAAAAAAAATCATCTCTTGAAAGGATGATGTATTTTAGCAAGATTAGATATTAGAGGAGTGCAGAGAAATTTAAAAGTGTACTAAGGTATCTAAGAAGGGTTTATAAATAGCCCAAGAATTTAACAGATACTGCAGAGCATGACTTATGAGCAGAGTTGAGCATAAGCAAACAAATATTAATTCAAAGAAATGCTTGCCAACATTTTTTTTTAAATATAATAGTACAAGTAAAAATTGGTAACATTTTCTGACATCTGTTTCTTACATGGCTTCTTGAAGCCAGAGGTAGCTGGCCTACAATACCTAGAAACTGGTATTGACCAGTTTCTATGTCCTGGGCTAGGGCTAAGGGAATTAATATCTAGTCCCACTGGGAACTCATGTGTTGGTACCTTGACACACAGGTGAGAAGCTATGACTACCCTCTGCTTTCCTGATAGCACTAAAACAATTCAAAGAAGTGAAAATATTTGCAAAAGAGTGGCCTCATGGAATAGAAGAAAAAAATAGTACAAAGGCCTGGAGGTCAAAGTAAAAGTGTAATGGTAATGGGAGAAATTGAGAATGGGCAACAAGGATAGGTGATGGAGGTCACACTTGATTAACTGAATAATAATATGTCAGCAGAATGTTTGTATTCATTATTTGAGAGAACAGTGAGGGCAATATCCTTGGATTAGCCATGGGAGTGTGTGACTGATGTGAAATGGATTTCCATACCATTCGACTCCATTGGAAAGTAGAAGGTGGAGAAAATGAGAAATGCACTTATTTCATGGGTGTTCTAAATGCATGTTGGCATTAGTCAAGATGACAGAAATAGGTTTGAAAAATCTCTGTCAGGCAATAAAATGTTCAGTATAAGAGGAAAAGTTTCTAAGAGGAGAAATGCAATGAGGGTATGGAAGATAATGTCAAAAATTGTCATTAGTCTTTGCAATACCGTGATTTTTATATGAACAGGAATTAATGTCCAGGAAATAACAGTGTAACCTGAGGATATTAACCCTGCCTTCACACTATTAACCTGCTAGCATGTGATAGAATTAAATCTACCTCTTTAAGAAGCATGTCCCTTACTGAAACTGTAATTAAATTATTAGTTGACTCTGTACTCGTTATATAACATGTAAATAACAGAAGATATTAAAATTTTTAAAAACAGGAAACAAAATATTTTTTAAAAAACATGGCAATTTTGGTACAAGTGTCTTCTCATTGCCATGGTACTTTTGCATTATCCTGTCCATGGGTAAACAACTTTATGCAATGGGAGATATTACCTGCAAATATTAGGGAAGCCCAAATTCTTCTATTCTTTAGGTGTCTCTTTACTCTTCCTAGTAGTTAATTATGTTTTCTTGTTAATAATTGTGTATATTAAATTTTTCTTGTTCAAATTACTAACATAATTCCTGTCTCCTATCTGTACTCCAACTGATACACCCATTGATTTCTGACTTTGACAATATTTTATACGTTCTAAAGCACACTTATTGTATTTCTTCACATCTTATTTCTAAAGCCAGAGAGCCAATAATTAATGGTGTGTTTGTCTATTTTGTGATGAATTGAGCAATCTGTGACATCTCAGATTTAATTATTATTTTTTTATCCTTTACTGTTTGTGTTAGACTCCAATCTTCAGGGACTAAGGCAGAATAATCATTTAATTATGTCCAGCTATTCAGAAAGAATATCCTGTTCTTGGGTGTAGACCTATGTATTTTAAGCTTGATTTTAAAAATGACCCGTTGTGGGACTTTGGGTTAGTTTGGAAATGGAAATTTCCAATTAAATTCTCCACACACATGTCTCTTTGTCCCTTTGGGGATATAATTAACTTCCTCTCTTTCTCATTCTCTACTTCTCTTCCTTTCTTTAGTTTGATCCAACAGACACAGATTATTAAGATTAGTCTAATGGAAGTAGATATCTTAATTCTTGAAAGTATATTGCCATTTTCCTCCTAACAAGGCCATTTTCCTAAGCTGATTAAAAGTAGAATTAGTAAGTAGACCATGACCTTTCTCTCCTCTGTCTTTTCAGGAATAATAATTCTTTATGCTAAATATTACATATCACGTTTAAATGACCAGTCTCATTTGATATTGTTAAGCAGATATTTTATAGCCCATCTCCCAATTATATGCACAGTATATCATTAATATCTTCACAATGCGATATGTAACTATTTGTGAATTAATTACTTTCACTGCAGTGAGATTAGTGCATGATTAGCAAATGTCTACTAAGAAAGGAACTGGTTTGAAAGCAGAAAATCTAACCAATTTAGATAGCTTCCCTGATGAATTCAAGCTTGAATCAATTTGTATTCAGTCTTTTGAATGTGTTGTAATTTTGACTAAAAACTGAGACAAGATTATTTCTATAAATCTAATATCTTCTTTCTGAAGCACTCTGTGATATAAAGTCTACTGTACCATGAAATAGGTCTGTTGTACTTTTTCTTTCAACTCTGATAGCATGCCTAATAAACTCCTTCATTATACAAAAATGTATTCATTTATGAGACTGAGCATTATAGGAAAATGGGTTTCCATATTGTTATTTCACCTGATAGACTATTAGGAAATCTGCAAGTGTATAATTGCCAAGAGTAATCTTGTTATTACCAATTGTACATGACCTGAAAATAGGTTCAAAATTGTTAAAGGTACAATCAAAGATAATTTTTACATAACTCGCAGCTTTAAGAAATTTACATAATTTCACTGGCTTCATCTTATCAATTCTAGTAACAATATACATGTTTGGACAGTGGCAAGTGGTAATATTTAATAAATTGAGAATATTTTATTAGAGGAATCTCAGTGGGATCCAGAATGAAAAGGCTTGGCCAAGCTCCTATTCTGTGGCTTTGAAAATGCCATGCCCATCAACAAGCAATAATGTCGCTAGCCTCTTTATTTTTATAGTTGTCATTGAACTAATTAAACTGAGATGCCTGAACAAAAATTAAGATAATCAATATGCTTATTTTGCAGTAGTGCCATTCAGTTGTAGATATCTGTAAATAATATAGAGACCCAATGAAATTTACACTCATTGAATAGGTTCTAATAACAATGACCATAGGAAAAAAATAAGGTAGTAAGTGTAGGGATTGAAAACAAATACAGGTGACATATTCTTCTGTGTATTGTCAAACATATTAGTTTACAAGACCAATTGCCAGTTATAAAAGGTTCCTAGGCATGTGTGGCAATAGTGTAAAGAAGAATTACTTTACACTATTAATGTGTAATATAGTATATTATACTATATATAATATATATACTGTATACTATATAATATATGATATACTATATATAGTATATTAGTATATGGCAAAATATATTAGTATATAGCAGTATTAGTATATGGCAAAGCATTATTATATAGTTTAGTGTAAAGTATTAGTGCATAGCTTTGTGTAAAATTCTTCCATCCAACAAAGTATTACATTTATTAATAATAAAGTATAGGAGGGTATAGATTAGTGTAAAATCCAAATGAGTATATCCAGTCCATAGAGCAGAGTACTTAGACTATTGACTCCTACCAGTACCAGTGAGGAAGGCAAGAGACAGTGATTTACTATTCTGCCAACTTTGAGAGATTAACTGTACTGTAAGCTAACAACTTTGAGCCAGTGGCTATTTCTCACCATTTAGATAACTGTTTGTGCCTTTTTTGGGAAGAAAAAAAAAATAGAGTAACAGAAGGTCAAGAGTTTTAAGGCAAAATTACTCTGAATGAAAACTAAGCACGGAAGAGAAAAGACATTTCCTTTAACTTTAGATTTCTACCTCATTTAATGGCATCATTGGTGAAAGTATTGAATTTCTCCCAAATTACTTGGATCAGACACCTTTTGGCCATTATTTTGACCTGGGCTGTAAGTGAAAGAGCTACTGCTCTGACTTGATTTGAAATTATGGGACATTCCCCCCACCCCCCCATTTTTCTGACCGTACTCTATGTTTCAGTTCCCCCACTGTAATAGTACTTAGCGCCTAACTTTTTCCTTTCTACTCAAGAAGAAATCTCATATAACATGCTATACGGTGAGATTTTTATGTTAAAGATTTTTGTTTAGAATACATGTAGTTTATAATATATTCCACAAACCAAAATATATATAAAAAGGAATTTGATGGTGATCAAATTCAGTAGGATACACAATAGCTTCCACCTCTACATTAATAATAACCAGATTTAATAATGACATTAATATTTAAGATTGAAAGACATTTACATATAATTTCAGAAAATTGTAAAATATGTAAATTAAGTTCTTATAATGCTATTATTTCTTTGTTTTATATATTAACAGATGGTTGCATTTCTATGTAATTTTTGTTTACTAATAACAGACTCTGACTTCCAAGAATACATTAATTTATTTAAAATATTTAATGTGGTCCAACTTTGTACTGCAAACTATTTTGTTAATAGCGAAACCGTTAAGGATGGAAGAGAAGGTACTTGCTATTGTGTGCTAATTTTCTAGTGAGAGGAAAACCAAGCAAAAATAAGAAATGTACACACCCATACATGTATACATGCATGTCTATGTGTGTAGTAAGTTTTATAAAGCAAAGTAAAAGACAGTGATGTGAGAGGAGTGATTGGATAGTAAAGATAATCCTCTTTAAGCAGTTTCCATTTACACTAAAAACTGGATAAGAATGAGTTATCCTCCAGAGAAGACTTTCCAGTGATAGAAGTCTGTTAGGGCAAGACCCTCAGGTAAAAATGTGTTTCGTGAGATAATCTAAAGAAGTTCAGTGGAAAATAAGTGAGCAAGAAAGGATTATTATGTGTTCTAAACTCAAAGGTTTTCAGGGCCTTATCATATAAGGTAAGGAGTTTGGAGTACTGCCATTAACTTTTTTACTGGATTTGTATTTCTTAATTATATTACATTTTTAAAAATTACTCTGGATGTATTGTAGACTGCGTTAGAGTAAGAGGGAAATCAGAAAAACAGTTAAACAACTCTTGTTCTCATTGGGGATGGGAATAATTATAACAGACTAAGATATTGGTAATAGAGATGGAGGTAAATAGATAGGTTTGGGACATTTTTAGGCATAAAGTTGCCAAGATTTACTAATAATTCAGCGAGGGTGAGGAACAATAAAGAATAACTCTTGGGTTTTGTAATTTATCCTGGTTAACAAGGAAGACGGAAGGTAGACCTGCTTAGAGTGTTTTGTTTGCCCATGTTGGACTTGAGATGCCTTGTATATATCCAAGTGGTGTTAACAACTGATATTTAATTAGGCATTGAAGTCAGGAGTTCCTGGGGCTGGAGAAATTTTGATTTGGGAGTGTGTCATGTAGAGGTCATGATATAGTTGATGTTTATGTAAATTAATTGATGGTTTCAATTACACGAATAGGTAGAAAAATATAATTTCAAATGAAAGAATGAATAAACAAAAATAAGGATGACATCCAATGGACAGGAGAAAACAGGAAGCAAATTCAGGATTTAGGACAAACCACAAAAAAGAAAGAGTAAGAAGAAATAAAACCCAGAGTAAAGAAAGCATAGAATGTTTGAGATACTATGCATGAAACACAACTCTAATTATCTGGATTGCTCTTTGGTCAATGGATGATTCCTACATGATGGTTCCTATGAGGAGAAAACGATCACAGTGTGATTTAGCCCAGATGGTGCAAGCAATTGAAGAATATGATGGAAGTAAATATCATTAAGTAACAGAGTTAAAATCCAGTTAAACAAATAAAAGGAAAACTAATTTAAATGTGTGCGTTTGTGTGTGTGTGTGTGTGTGTGTGTGTGTGTGGCAGAATTGAAACATAGACCTAGAAATATTTGAGGAAGAAAAAATATGATTATTTAGAAATTAATACATGAAACTTATTTTAAAATAAAGTGTCTAATATGTCAATGTATGTTCATCAATTGTCACAAATGTCTCCAGTCTGGTGGAGGATGTTGATAATGGAAGAGACTACATATGTGTGGAGTGAGTATATGGGAAATCTCTGTACCCTCTGCTTAATATTGCTGTGAACCTGAAACTGCTCTAAAAATTAAAGTATTTTAAAATAATAAGACATAGAATGCTTTATTATTTGTCTACCCAGAAACTTTTGAAAAGGATACATGAATGCTATTTTATTGAATGTGTTCAAACTACTTATGCTTAATAATTTATTTGTCAAACAAGTGGAAATTTTACTACAGCTCACTGAATCAAATTGAAATCTCATTTAAATTCAGTCTACATTTTGGCAATAAAAGTTCTAAAATTATATACATGTACACCTTAAATGTGGCCTATTGTTGCCAAATCATGTGGAACACACTCTGAAATTGAAAAGAGTCAGTCACAAAATCTGTTTCTGGCAATCTTTATGACATTTATTATATCATTTGGAATTTTATTATTTTGTTAATGATTTGTCTTAAACAGGGTTGAAAATTATTACCTGTCCTTTGCAGATACAATATCATTGCCGTTTTTCTGCATTTAGTCTGCCAATTTTTCATTCATTTAACAAATGTTTTTTGAACACTAATATCAGACAGTAGCTATTCTAAGAGCTATGGATACTAGAATATATTTTCATAAGCATACATTTTAAAGAAATTACATATATATGTATGTATATACATACTGTGTATGTATATTTATATATGCAACTGACCACAGAAGAAGTTGTAAACACTAGAAAAGTGTTGTGCTAATCTGTACCCGGAAAGAATAGGCCGAGGGTACCTGAGATGATCCAGGTTTTAAAAGGAAACCAGGTATTCCCAGGCAAAATCTCAGGCATTTAAAAATTCATTGTTGTTACTTGGGTAAGACGGTGAACAAGAAACGGGGAAGGATAAGAGAGAGAAACCAAGAAGGAAGGCTAGGTACAGACCGTGATGTTACCGTAGACCATGCTGTGAGTTTTTTACATTATCCTCTAAGTTCGTATTTCTCTTGCTAGAGCACTATACATTAGGGGATGAATTTAAAGCTTCATGAAAGTCACAACAGTGATTGTAGCATCATCTTGGACAATCAAATTTCCCTATGGGTGTATACGTATTGTGTTATAGAATGTGTTATATATTAATGAGGACAAACTATGGTGTAAAATTCAATATTTGCATGAATTGTAAAATTAAATGTCAAATTTAAAAAAAAAAAAAGCCTCCCTTGTATCTTGTCGAACCCTATTGATGTCTAAGATCATAAATTCTCTATCCTCATTAATTAGGACTGCTTTAATAGATTAGCTTGGGAAATATGGATGAGGGGTGGAAAGAAATTGAAGGCTGAAATTGTTAGGCATTTCATCAGATTTGTCTTTTAGAAATATAAACTCGTAGCGGTGTGACATTCAGGTTCATAAGGGGAAGCTGGGATCAGAAGACACAGAGACATATTTAAAAATAGTAACCTAGAGAGAGAGAGGGTGATTGATTCCACTGTGTGCAGAAATGTGACCCATGTTTCTCAGATTTCACCAGAAATTTAGAATAGTGTCACATTAATCATATACATTAATAATTCATTATTTCTTTCCACCTTCCACTCTTCGGGAATTTGAGAACTGTAGGAATCTTCACAAAGTGTATTTGTCACAAGACAAATAGGTTTCCCTCAGTGTGACTAGACTTTAGACAGGTTTCTTCCTAAGCTGCTTTTCTTCTTACCTCTTTACAGGATCCAAATGATCTAACCACAGAAGTCCCTCCCTTCATTTTCTTAGAGAATTTACTTCATAACCCAATAATTATAAATTATTTCTTTGCCTCTTTGGGGTATAAATATCTTTAAAAGCCTCTTGTTCATTTAAGAACCCAAGACTATCTTTCTCAAGGACCTGGAAGCTATTCCTTTGAAGTGTAATCATCGAGGAAGATAGCATCTGTATCTCCCAGTCTCTGTAGGGGGATAATACTACATCCTAACTTGAAGATTGTAAAACAAATCTAATTTTCTTTTTGTTAAGGCTAAATAGCAAATGCATGTGAGCTATGAGCTCTCTCACCCCAGCTCTTAAAAACTCTCTCACCCATTGTTACAATGGAGTCAAGCTCAGACTGACTTTTGGCTTCTCTCCTTCACTGCAATAGCCTTGAATAAAATCTTTCTTGGTTGTTTAACTTTCTTTCTGGTTAAACTTTTGCTTTGACAATAGGGTTCTCAATTTCCACAAAATTAAATTATCTCATCTTGAATATTTGTTTAAACTCAATTGTTTACTGCAGTATGAAGTTTTAATTTTATAGTAAATGTAGCACCGTAGCTCTCCTAGTATTTTGTTAGGCAGTATAATCTATTTTTTCCAGGCAATATTTATTAAAATTTAAACTTCAAAAGACCCCACAACACCTTGTAGGGAGAATCTGAGTCTACCTATTCCTCAAATATCACATGATCCATTTCTAAATGTGAAGAAGCAAAAGGTATACAGAATTGTTTTTCCTGTTTAAATTTTGGTGTGCATAAGAAACAGATTATACTGATGGACACCTTAATAAATAACTCTATAGGCCAGGTGCAGTGGCACATGCCTGTAATCCCAGCACCTTGGGAGGCCAAGGCAGGCGGATCACGAGGTCAGGAGATCGAGACCATCCTGGCTAACACGGTGAAATCCTGTTTCTACTAAAGATACAAAATCAATTATCTTAGCATGGTGGTAGGTGCCTGTAGTCCCAGCTACTTGGGAGGCTGAGGCAGGAGAATGGCGTGAACCTGGGAGGCGAAGCTTGCAGTGAGCTGAGATTGAGCCACTGCACTCCAGCCTGGGTAACAGAGTGAGATTCCATCTCAATAAATAAATAAATAGCTCTATTTTGAAATTCATCTTGTGTTATCTGCAAGGATGTTCAGAAAAGTTACCCATATCATCTATAAGAAGATCCTCTAATGACATTTCCTTCTGCCCATAATGTCAAGAGCAATTGTTCTTCCTCCTGAGTCAATAACGTGTTGTTACATAATGAACACCGAAAATTATGTAACTGGCCAGGTTTTCTTCTGTAATGCCTGCTAAAAATATTGAGGCCACAATATTGGCCCAACTAAAGTCATAGGTTTTTAAGGTATGGCATTTTTAGCCTATTTATTTATTTATTTATTTATTTATTTATAGTTCATTTTACAAACCCCCTACTTTTTTTTTTTTTCTTTTGGTCTCTAGTTTCGACTTTGACATAAAGTTCTTGTGTTCTACTTCATCTGTTTTCAAATTGTCTTCAGGACAAGGCCTAACCTGCATACACAGATGGGAGGGTAGATAGCTGAATAGATAGCCAGTTGGTTTGGTGTAATCAAAGGAAGTCTCCAGAATTGGTTTGCTCTGGAACTCTTTTCTCAGCTCTTTGAGGTGATGCTTGGTAAAACTCCTTCAGTTAGATTTGATCGGCCCAAGATCCTTAGCAGGAGACATCATAACAGGTCGCATGTTGACAGCAAGATAAAGCCAGAACAGGAGATGAGGGGAAAGTTACATGCCACTTTTTACCAAAAGAATTATTCTATGTATATGAATAACCAGATATATATGAAATGATTCTATGGAGTGAGAGATCCTGTTAAAATGAAATATAAACAACAAGACATCCAACAGCTGATTGGTTAGAAAGTCGATCATGTACCAGATTAGATACATAGCAAGCTGTATAACTTCTATTCATTTAAATCACATACCTTTAAATGAAGATAATAGCACCCCCTCATAGCACTTCTAATATGGGAATTAGAGAAGTGAGCAGATGTAAAGTTACAATAAACATAGTGTAATTGTGACTCAGCTGATTTGACACAGAAATACATAAACAATACACTAAAACAGACAAGTTTAGAGGAACAAAGTTTTTCTCTGAAAATCCTTGGTATCTAAAATAATAGCAAAAGAGATGCACAGGAGCAATGCAATATTTTTCATAGTTTAAGAAACAATGTTTTTTTCATAAGATGGAAATCATGCCCTGTTCTGGCATGTAAGCTACTGTATTCATAACTGAGTTGCATAGAAATGCCACCCTTCAGGCTCTCCAATAGTTAGGTGATGTGTGTGTGTGTGTGTGTGTGTGTGTGTGTGTATAATTTGTTAGATATTGATAGGAATATTTCACAATCATCAGCTTTTGAATTTTCTTAAGGGAGCTTATTTTTCTACATTTATTTCTCTTGTTAAATCAATATTTTTGCTGCCATATGATTCATTATTTTCATAGACTATCAGTATTATGGGAAAAAACCCTTTTTCAAGTAGAGGAACTGATAACAACCCAAAAATCTAGTGAAATGAATTTGTTAGAATTGAATATAAAACCTGTTTGGTATAACTGAATAGTTTCATGAAATGTTATAAGAATCAAATATAGTAAATAAATCACAGAAAGCTTTACATACAGCATGATTTAAAAAAAAACTGAGCTTTTAAAATGAGACTTAAATGTAACTTTTACTTCTTTGTGTTTTTTATTATAAAATTGAAAATCAGAAATCCTAGTTTACTTAATGATACTCAGAGAACTAGTCATGTTCATGAACTTCAAACTAACCTATGTATATTCGTCCATTTAAATTCAAGTGTTTCATGACAAGTGAAATATTTTCATAAGAAATTATTGAAACCATTGCAATATTTTAAAAAGTTAGAAAAAACATGTTATGCATTGCACATGGTAAATAAAAATCAAGGGAATTTCCAATAAAAAGCAATGGATTCCCAAAGGAATTCATTTTGGCTTTAAGTCTGCTAAAAGAGACAAAGTTTAAATACTGCCTTATTTTATTTTTTCTGTTATTCCTTTGACTTGCTCGTACATCTATTTTTAAAATTTGAGATATAATTACATATTTTATTCATTGGATTTCTATTATGAAAGATAAATCTTTTGTTCACTAATTACACAATCTATTTCTCCAACTTTCTGTCAGTAGTTTTTTTTTTTCCCCCTTTTTTGACATAGTCTTGTTCTGTTGCCGAGGCTGGAGTGCAGTTGCGGGATCTTGGCTCACTGCAACTTCCACCTCCAGTGTTTAAGCAATTTTCTTGTCTCAGCCTCCGGAGTAGCTGGGATTATAGGTACCCATCACCATTCCTGGCTATGTTGGGGTTTCACTCCTGGCTATGTTGGGGCTGGTCTCGAACTCCTGACCTCAAGTGATCTGCCTAAGTCTCCCAAAGTCCTGGGATAACAGGCATAAGCTACCATGCCCAGCCTCTATTATTAATTTTAATTATTTTAATTCTTTTTGTAAAATTATTTTAATTCTTATATTGGCTACATGAACTTAAATAATACATTAAGATTATATGTTTCAATTGAATCCAATCTATCTGGACTTTTATTAAAATTAAGAGAATTGGTGCCCTTACTATTCTATCTCTCTCTCTCCCTATTAACTGTTTCCACCTAATAAATTATATCGCCTATATTTTGTGTTTACTTTGCAGTTGACTATGTTACACTCAAATATATTAAGTACAATGAAGACTTCTGTGCTGTTTAAATGTTGAGTTTAAAAATTGAAATCAGTAATGTGTACAATATTATGTACATATTAATATTTGCTGCCAAAGTGAAACTAGAATATATTCTTTGTAATACAAGTCCATTTGAAGGACAATATTTCTTAGCTTTGAGACAAAATAATTTCTTTTATTATACCCTGAATAGACTGTTCAAATCAAGTCTTAATTTAGTTTGGTTTATATTTGGACCGGGGCTGCCTTTAAACATTTTAAAAATTTCTGCTCAAATTTCTCATTGAATTCTTGATTAATTATTAATTAGTAAGGATCTAATTTTAATTAATCTTTAATTTAATTGTTTATTAATGTAGTTCTAAATTAACAAACATGCTACAGTTTCATACTCATTTTATATGTGTGATGGATCCATCCACAAAACCTTTCTTGAAAAAAGAATTTTTTCAGTGTTCCCTGATTTTAGTTTCTAAGTTGGACAATCAGTCCAATATAATAGTCTCAGCTATTATCATACAATACCTCATCACCGAATTCCTCAATTAAATGAATAGTTTATTTTTTGTTTTTGTTTTTGTTTTTTAATTATTTTTTTAATTTATTTTTTATTATTATTATACTTTAAGTTCTAGGGTACATGTGCATAACGTGCAGGTTTGTTACATATGTATACTTGTGCCATGTTGCTGTGCTGCACCCATCAACTCGTCAGCACCCATCAACTCATCATTTACATCAGGTATAACACCCAATGCAATCCCTCCCCCCTGCCCCCTCCCCATGATAGGCCCCAGTGTGTGATGTTTCCCTTCCCGAGTCCAAGTGATCTCATTGTTCAGTTCCCACCTATGAGTGAGAACATGCGGTGTTTGGTTTTCTGTTCTTGTGATAGTTTGCTGAGAATGATGGTTTCCAGCTGCATCCATGTCCCTACAAAGGACACAAACTCATCCTTTTTTATGGCTGCATAGTATTCCATGGTGTATATGTGCCACATTTTCTTCATTCAGTCTGTCACTGATGGACATTTGGGTTGATTCCAAGTCTTTGCTATTGTGAATAGTGCCACAATAAACATGCGTGTGCATGTGTCTTTATAGCAGCATGATTTATAATCCTTTGGGTATATCCCCAGTAATGGGATGGCTGGGTCATATGGTACATCTAGTTCTAGATCCTTGAGGAATCGCCATACTGTTTTCCATAATGGTTGAACTAGTTTACAATCCCACCAACAATGTAAAAGTGTTCCTATTTCTCCACATCCTCTCCAGCATCTGTTGTTTCCTGACCTTTTAATGATCGCCATTCTAACTGGTGTGAGATGGTATCTCATTGTGGTTTTGATTTGCATTTCTCTGATGGCCAGTGATGATGAGCATTTTTTCATGTGTCTGTTGGCTGTATGAATGTCTTCTTTTGAGAAATGTCTGTTCATATCCTTTGCCCACTTTTTGATGGGCTTGTTTGTTTTTTTCTTGTAAATTTGTTTGAGTTCTTTGTAGGTTCTGGATATTAGCCCTTTGTCAGATGAGTAGATTGCAAAAATTTTCTCCCTTTCTGTAGGTTGCCTGTTCACTCTGATGGTAGTTTCTTTTGCTGTGCAGAAGCTCTTTCTTCTAAATGAATAGTTTCATAGTCCACTTCTCTTTTATTTATCTCCCTAATCTTTCTGGTATATATCATAAGGTAACTTAAGAATATTTGAGAAAGTTTGTTTGTATTACTTTCATTACTCTGTGTGATTTTTTGTTTTTCTCTAAAAGTATTTAAATTTTTATTCCTATCTTCTATTAATATAGTAATGAAACTAGGTTTAAGTCTTTTTCTTAACCACATGTTAACATCCTATCTAACAACTCATGTCCCATATAAGCTGTGGTAAGATTATCATTTACTTGATATGTTTCTTTTACCCATTTCTTCCAGTTTCTTTGAATGATGGACCTCTTGAAGTGTTCTTGTACATGATTTCATTTCTCTCACTAATTTTCTTTTGGTGTGATTTTGTAATACATTATTGGAAGTTTTTCTCACTCTATTTCCTTACTCTTATAATGGATTTTATTTCCACAACTTTACTGCTAATACGTAGGTGTCTTTTTATTCTTTGAAGTTTTCCCTTTACCTACAATATCATTCTTGTTTTGTAGATGTGATATTTGTCTATATTTCTTTGAGGAAAATTATTATAATTTTTGAAACTTCTTTATTGCCTATTGAATTTCACTAAGAATTAAAAAGGGTACTTGATCTGTTTCTAGGACTCAATCATGAAGATCACTCTATTTCTGATGCAACCTTAGCTTTGTTTTTGTTTCTCCTCTTAATCTCTATCATCTTCCATCAAACTGAAATTTGTGACATATCCAGTTGCTCTAGATGCCCTCTCTCTACCAATCTCTTTGCTCTTAAATGTTGAGCCCTTTTTAAATTACTTACTCATTCTTTACAGGATTTTTCAGAGAGCAGAAAGATAAATATTTAGGAAATAAAATAGTAAACTACTATGTAATGAATATGTATAAAACTAACATACACGTGTACACATGTATATGGATTGAAAAATTTCAGTGAAAATATTTTGAAGTTTGTTGTAAAATATATAACACCCAAACATATAAAATATATATTTATAAATACATAAAAATTTAAATTTTGAATTTTCATTCAGGTAATGGTATATGTAGAAAATACACAACATATTTTTAATTATTCTAGGATTTAGTAGTTTTATTATCTTTAATAGAATAGAAAAACAACAACTCTTTCCAAAAGATTAACTGATTACATTGATATGTAGCAGTCATCATTTATCTGAATGACGTTTATTTGCATGGCATAAACATGTTCTTAATGTAATTGTTTCATTTGCCTCATTTCCCTTAAATAAGACTTATGCCCTTTCACTGTGCTAAAATATCTTAAAGTAAGTTATAGATGCAATTCCTTACAAAGAAGAGAAAGAAAAACATGACAATGAAACGCAAAAATGATAAATTGATTTGCATATAAATAATCTTCCTCTGCAAATAAAATTTGCTGGTACGTGTTCTAATTAGTAATAGACATTCATCTCTAAATTTTCAGACATGGAGAAAATAATATAAAATTAATCCTATTTTTTTAACCTGAAGAGTTATCAGTAAATTATTATCAAATATATGAATTATAATTCACTGAAAATAATACCATTTTAATTGGAGAAAAATTTAGTTTTATGAGATGTTCAACTTGAGGTAAGCAGATGACAAGTTTTAAAATGACACTAGGACTTGAGTAAAAAGTCCGGATCTGAGCTATGGATGTAGAGTTCTTTCTTACATCAGTATAAGAAACCCTCAATGCAAAAGGAGAAAAATTGGATAAATAGTTAGAGCTTGGTAAAATCGAAGATGATATTTACACAAAAACAGAACAATATATTAATTTACAAGTGGGAGCCTAAATTATGATTATAATCTATTCTGATTAATGCAAAATGGTTAATAATTTGTCAATAAAGTGAACTTTTCTGGGATTGTTTCCCATTCCAGTTGCTGACAGTAGGTTATAGATATCACGTGTAATTTCCATGGAACGATCTTCAAATTTATTGATTCTTTCTTCTGGCATTTTATATCTGCTACTGAGCTCAGTTAGAAAACTTTTCAGCCGGGAGCAGTCGCTCATGCCTGTAATCCCAGCACTTTGAGAGGCCGAGGTAGGCTGATCAACTGAGGTCAGGAGTTCAAGAACAGCCTGGCCAACATGGTGAAACCCCATTTCTACTAAAAATACAAAAATTAGCTGGGCGTGGTGGTGGGCACCTGTAGTTCCAGCTATTCGAGAGGCTGAGGTAGAAGAATCACCTGAACCCGGAAGGCAGAGGTTGCAGTGAGCCAAGATCCTGCCACTGCACTCCAGCCTGGGTGACAGAGCAAGGTTCCATCAGGAAAAAAAACCAACAACCTTTTATTTCACCTATCTTGATTTTCTAGTATGGAATTTCCTTTTTATTATCTATTAAATAGTAAATACTTTATAGTTTCTTTACTTTTTTATTGTGATTTCATATTTGTTGTGATATCATCATATTTTAATTAAATCTTTAGTTATAGTTTCCTTTAATTCCTTTAACATATTCATAATTGCTGATTTCAAATTTTGTCTGCTAAAAATAACATTGGGGCTACTCCAATCACAAGGCAAAGCATTTGCCAGACTGGTTAAAAAAGCAAGATCTGACTGTGTGCTTGTATTTGAAGACTCAAATAGGTTAAAAGTAACGTGATCTTTAAACAATATACCATGTCACCAGTAAACATAAGAGAGTTGCGGGGGGGTGGGGAGCTTATTAATATCAGACAAAATCAACATTAAGTATTTTTTAGCAACAAAGAGTAAAAATTTCATGATGATCAAAGAATCCATTAGTCAGAAAGCTATAATAATAATAAATGTATACATATCTATCAGCAAAACACAAAAATACATGTAGCAAAACCCATCACTATTCAAAGGAGACATACAGAATTTAGCAATTATAGTTGGAGATTTCAATAACCTTATTACAATCATTAATATAACAACTGGATGAAAAATCAGTGAGTATATAGAAGAGTTGTACATAAGCCAACTTGCCTAACTGACAGTTACAGAAAACTCAATAACAAAATATATATTCCTTCTAACTGTACACAGAGCATTCTCCATGTGGACAAAATGTTGTATGTAAAACAAAAGTGCAAGTGAATTAATTATAAATCAATACCTGAAAGATGTGGGAAATATGCCAGTATTTAAAATTGAACAACACACTTATAAATAACTCATTGGTCACAGAAGATATCACAGGACATATTAGAAAATTTATTTTGTGCCGGGCGCGGTGGCTCAGGCCTGTAATCCCAGCACTTTGGGAGGCCGAGGCGGGCGAATCACGAGGTCAGGAGATCGAGACCATCCTGGCTAACACGGTGAAACCCTGTCTCTATTAAAAATACAAAAAATTAGCTGGGCGTGGTAGTGGGCACCTATAGTCCCAGCTCCTTGGGAGCCTGAGGTAGGAGAATGGCGGGAACCCGGGAGGCGGAGCTTGCAGTGAGCTGAGACCGTGCCACTGCACTCCAGCCTGGGATACAGAGTGAGACTCCGTCTCAAAAAAAAAAAAAGAAAAGAAAGAAAATTTATTTTGTGAGATAGTTGTGAATATATCAAAATGTATACTGAGTTAAAGAGGTGCTTATATAGAAATATTTAGCTTTTGATGCTTAAATTTATTTCAATACCTAAGTTTAATAATCTATGTTTATAACTTAAGAAGCTCAAAAAAAAAAAAAAAATCAATTTACATCAAAAGTTAAAAGGGAAACTAAGACCAGGTTCAGAAATCAATAAAATGGAAAACAAAAAATAATAGTTGGATCTTTGAAAACAACAACAAACTTAGAGAAGAGAGCAAGAGGGCAAGCATTATCAAAAACAGGAATCAAAAAGGAAACATCTCACAACACTACAGAAATGTTAATAATGTCATTAGAAAATATTAGAATCAATTTTATACCAACAAATTAGATTGCTTAGAAGGAATATAAAAATTCCTTCTAAGATACAAGTTACAGAAACTTAAGAACAGATAGAAAAACAACAAACACAACAAGAAAAGAGACTGAATTATAATAAATATGAACCAAAAAGGCAAGGACTCAGATGGCTAGGCTGGTGCGTGTGATCAAATATATAAAGATATATAAAGAGAAAATAATATCAACCATAAACAAACTCTGGAAAAAAAGAGAAATAACTCTTTCCAAGTAATTCTATGAGACCAATTTTACCTAGAAAGCAAAGCCAGGCAAAGAAATCCCAAGAAAACATAAAAATATTTCTAACTTCAAAAGTTGGTGGCTATAACCCTCTCTGTTACTGAAAATAGAAGAAAATAAATATAAGTTAACAAGAATGATTTAACTTTAAAATATATACTCAATATATGTGAAAACGCTTTATAAAAAATTTACCTGATTGCTTTACCTCTAAAATTAAAATATAATATGTAATAACAATGACAAAAATAAATTGTAATATATACCAATAATAGAGTTATTCATTGTGGTTGCTCAAAATGCACTCAGGCAAATTTAATTAGAAAAGGATTTAATGTACAGATTATTAAAAGATTATTACCTGTAGAACCTGTAGAAGTCTCTAGAATTAGATTTGGAAAACTGACATAAAAGGGCACAGGGCAGCACACTGGGACACACCAAATATGATATGACACTATCAGTGGGGGAGTGATGCCACCAACACTAGATAACACTATGGCAGAGCAGTCACTGAGACCCTTGAAAATTGGTTGTGATGTCCCTGGCATTCCCACCTGTAGGAAAAAGAGCTATTTTCCATCTCTGCTTCTTTGTATCACCAGCATCCTTTCAAATTCCACAGTAGGTCCATCAGATAAACCAGCTTTTGCCTGCATACCCACATGTAGGGGTACCTGAGCCTGGGAAAGAAAATAATTTGTATTTTTACCTTTCATATTGAGAGGTGGTCTCTAACTTTCGTCAAAAAGTCACTAAGTAGATAATTCTCTACATTTAAAAGGAAATTCAGATGATGAGTAACACAAATAAATAAAAGCTAAATTCTACTACATGTTCTTTCCTTAAGCAGTTCTGCTGAAAATGTATCATTGTGTTTTTCTAAAAGAATATCTAAAATAACTTGTGAATATGTGAATTAATTTTGTTCACATTTATTTGATGAAACAGGAGCTGAGAGGTTTTTTGTTCATGAATAGTAGATAATACCCAAATGTGTATAATACTCAGTTTTTGAATGAAAAGATATCAAAGAAAGTAAATTTGGTTAACACTATACAGTATTAAATAGAATGCTTCAATTTTAGGGAAATAATAGAAATTTGAATTTTCTTTGGTTATGTGAGGTGAGAGTAAGCCACAGTTTTCGCATCCAGAACAAAAATAAAATAAACCAAACAAAAATAAAAATAAAGAATAAATACCTACTTCATAGCATTAGGCAATGCATTGACTTTTTGCAGCCAAGTTGAATATCTTACATATACTAAAAATAATCCTGGACTTAGTTGTATGTTGCATCAGTGACATATTTATAATGAATCCTTTGTTTTAAGTGAGAACTGTGAGATTCAGGTGGATGAATTCCTAAGTGATCACATAAATTATGGTATTTGTGTCGTACACAAATTGTAGTACTTGTGTTGACCTTCATGGTGCCTTTAGCTGATGGCGTCAAAATGAATTTCAAGTAAAGCAGGCTTGCTGATCAAAACTATGATCACTGAATGTTAACCTGAGATCAAAGTTATTCTTTATTTTTAGAAAGTACAATTTGTCTCATGCGTATGCATATTAATTATTTTTCAGTGGAATAATACATAATTTATGCTTGGATTATTCTAACTACATTTTTATATTGTCACAAAGATTGAAATATTTAGTATACAATGCATGTTTTTACTTTTGTAAAGGCTTATATATTGTGTCATCATTTTTCTCAAAAAGTTGATTCATTAAAAAAAAATGAATATATTTAAGATTTCAAAAGTATTCATTGACTCACATAATTCTTTTAATATTCACTTTTTTTCAGCTTAACTTGATGTTCTTGTGTCAGCTTTCACTAAATATTTCATTTTGTCAGTGATAATAGTGATATTTTCTACTTAGTCTAGTAGTTGATTCCTATTAGATTAATTTGATGTATGTTTTCTTCTTTCTAAATTCATGTTAATGTTGTAGAGATTTTTTTTAAAGAAGGAATGTTTTCATTCATATAACTTGCCAGTAATTTGCATGGTGTCAATGTCAATTTTCTATTATTGTTATAAATTGGTAAGAAAATTAGCTGTCATAAGTCATAAAAATCAATTCAGTGTCAGTTGAGGCTATGGTTTTCAACTGTTGGGAAATTAACAGGCAATCTAAGTGGTATAATAAGAAAGGTCAGCTTTAGCAACACAAGTTCTAGGTGGAGGATGAATGAAAAATAAGAACTGTACAACAGTTTAAAGAAAATGCTAAGACTATATAATTAAGGGATATTTATTTATTTATTTTTCCATGTAGGCTTACATTCTAAAATTACTAGAAAAAAATGTAATTCATCACCCTGGAACCCTAATATTTACAAAGCTCATGAGTAGATTCAAATGCATCTACCCATTAGCCATGGCTTTCTTGGGTAAATAGCATTCAATAACCATGCCTCGTAAAGATTTAAGGCTGTGCGCAGTGGCCCATGCCTATAATCCCAGCACTTTGGGAGGCCAAGGTGGGTGGATCTCCTGAAGTCAGGGGTCTGAGACCGTATTGGTGAAACTCTGTCTCTACAAAAAATACAAAAATTAGTTGGGCATGGTGGTGTTTGCCTATAATTCCAGTTACTTAGGAGGCTGAGACAGGATAATTTCTTGAACCTGGGAGGCAGAGGTTGCAGTGAGCTGAGATAGTGCCACTGCACTACAGCCTGGGCAACAGAGCGAGATTCCATCTCCCCTGCCAAAAAAAAAAAGAAAAGAAAAAAAAAAATTCAGCCCTCGGGGACATACATCAGGATGTTATTGTTTCATCAATATTTTCTTTTCGTTCCTTTTTTATTTCCTTCTGCCTGACATTGGATCTGCACTCCAATGACTTGAAATATCTACACCATCTCTAGACTCCTCAGCAAAAGAAAATTAGTTCACTTCTTAAGAGACTTTGCATGCCTACAAACTCAGAATAGTTTAGTGTGCATTTAGTAATTCTAATAGAAGTTACTACAGTTAGTAGCAAGGTGAAATAAATGGGTTCTGATAGTAATACCTGTGACATTCTTATCTAATAAATTTAGTTTCAGATAAGTGAATGAAAGGCTTGTACAAATTTAAAAATTACTTGATACATGCCTGCCTTGTTAACACTTAACGTATTTTTTTACTATTTTCCAAAGGTACAAGATGTGAAATAGATCTAGATGAGTGTGCCTTACATCCCTGCAAAAGTGGAGCCACCTGCATTGACCAACCTGGTAATTACTTCTGCCAATGTGGGCCTCCATTTAAAGGTAATGAACACCGAGGGAGAAGGAAGAGCAAACATAATTAACTTTAAAAATCACTTCTGTCTCTTGTCTGAACTCATTTCGTCTTCTGACAACATTATTAGTCCTTCATTTTCTTAAAGTCAGCTTCTAAAGTGGTCAACCAATTATTCCTTAGGCAGAAACTACAGTGAAATTAGTTTTATTTGCATACACACTAAAATAGTTGAGTTTCTTATTTTTCTATTTGAAAGGTCACCAATGAAACCAAAAGATACAATTTAAAAAGTAAGGAATATATTACCAGCCTATCATGTTATATTTGAAATATTCCTCCATATTATTTAATTTATCATGAAATTGTCAGGTTTTCTTTTTTTCTTTCTAAACTAATCATCTGTTTAATTTTTCAGTGTTCAGCTTTGATGATAATTCTTTAGCTTCAGTTCAGGAATTGTATTTTTTCTCAATACACTAAACAAATCCTTGCTTTGCCTTATAAATATGTTCATATATTATTGCAACTAGTATATAGAAACTAATTAATTGAGTACTTCCTTGAACTTTGGTATCTCTTTCTAAGCTAAGAAATTTGAAAGTGTTCAACTAAGTAAAATTAATTTAGATATTTTAATGTTATACCTATTTACCTTGAAAAGTATCTTATAATTACTTATGAAAAGTATAAGATTGTATGCCCCACTTCAAATATTTTGCATCTATTTAAACACACTAAGTTACAGCTTTCTTACTATTAAATGAAAGTAAGAATATACCTAGCTCATTTAGTTGAATGTGATTTAAATGAGAAATGTTATATAAATACCACAATGTCTGCCAGAAATTAATAATAATTGTTTACTTATACTTTCCAATAATGTTCTAAGATATATGTAATATTTATATAATGGACAATATTTTATCATGTTTGGGTAGGTGGGATATCAATGCATACTTATTTAATCATGCATCTTTAAACATTTGCAGGGAATGGCCTAAATAATCTCAGTAAAAATATTAGGTTTCATTTTTTATTTTTTGAGGGAGGATCTCACTTGGTCACCCAGGTTGGGGTGCAGTGGTGCTATCATAGCTCACTGCAACCTCTGCATCCAGGGCTTAAGTGATCCTCCCCTCAGCTTCCGAGTAGAGAGGACTACAGGTGCATGCCATCATATTAGGGTAGTTTTTGTATTTTTGTAGAGACGGGGTTTCACCATGTTGCCCAGGCTGGTAGACGTCATTTTAAAAATAACAGTTTTTCTAATGCCCAGATTTTCGTTTCTCATACGTTCTTCAATTAAACAAAAATCAAATCTCCTTAGAGATCTAGCTAATTTTAGCATTAAGGCATGGAATATAGCTTGAATAATATTGTAATGCTAAAAAATGTGAAAGTAATTAAACACAAAAGTATGAGATTAAGTCAATGGAAGGAGCTCCCAATGATCAAAGTTAGAATGATTTGAGCACCAAAATAAAGGAGTATTGATTGTTACCCAAAATATAAATATGTAAGAGTCCATACTAATGGAAATATATGATTGATTAAATAAATGAGAAATAATAGACACATCTTTTTGTACTATGATACCAAATAACTTATTTGGTACTTGAACGTAAGGAGGTGGAACAAAACTCCCCATCTCTCAAATTTGGACAGCAGATAGTGACTGGCTTTCAAAGAGTATGGCACGTAAACAGGGGGTCGTGGAGGGAAGAGCAGCTTTACAATGGAGAAATCTGACAATTGCTACCTCAGCCACGTGATCAAGGTTAACATCAACATTCGCAGTCATGTTAATAACCTAAATTTTTGATACGAAGTGATGAGAATGACACTTTTTGACTCTTATCTTCCTTTCAAAAGTGCATTTTCCAAGTCTAGTCATCAAAAAATTACCAGACAAATCCCAATTGACAGACATTCTAAAAAATACTTGACTAGAATTTCTCAAATCTGTTAAGGTCATCAAAAGCAAGAAAAGTCTGAGAAACTTTAAGAAGAAGCCTAAGGAAATACTACTTCTAAAAGTAATATGGTATCCTGGAAGAGATCTTGGAACAGAAAAAAATACATTAGCTTAAAACTAAGGGAATAAAAATAAAGTACAGATGTTAGTTAATAACATCAATATTGGTTCATTTGTTCTGACAAATGTACCATAGTAGCATAGGATATTAATACAGGGGAAACTTGTTATGGAGTATACAGAACCTCTCTGTACTACCCTTGCAACTATTCTGTAAATCTAAAGCTAGTCTAAAATAAAAGTTTAATTAAAAAATAAACAATTGCAAATAATTTCTGATTCAAAATATTTTACATTAGGCTGGATATAGTGGCTCATACCTGTAGCCCCCTCACATTGAGAGGTTGAGGCAAAAGGATTGCTTAAAGCCAGAATTTCTAGACCAGTCTGGCGAAAAAGCAAATCCCTGTCTCTCAAAAATAAAAAGGAACAGGGGTGGTGTGGCTCACGCATGTAATCCCAGCACTTTGGGAGGCAGAGGTGGGTAGATCACCAGGTTAGGAGATCGAGATCATCCTAACACAGTGAAACCCCATCTCTACTAAAAATACAAAAAAAAAAAAGAAAAGAATAGCCGGGCAAGGTGGCAGGCGCCTGTAGTCCCAGCTACTCTCGGGAGGATGAGGCAGGAGAATAGCGAGAACCCGGGAGGCGGAGCTTACAGTGAGCCGAGATAGCGCCACTGCACTCCAGCCTGGGTGACAACGAGACTCCGTCTCAAAAATAAATAAATAAATACATAAACAAACAAATGAAAAATAAATAAATAATAAAATATTAAAAAAAAAAAAAAAGGAAAAATGAGCCAGTTGTGGTGGCATGCTTGTGGTCCCAGCTACTCAGGAGGCTGAAGCAGGAGGATTGGTTGAGCCCATAAGTTTGAGGCTTCTGTGAACTATTATTGTGCCGCTGTACCCCAGCCTGGGCGACAAAGTGAGACCCCATCTATAAAATAAACAAATAAAAAACAGTAACAAAAGAAAACCTAAAACCAAAACCAAAATATTTTCCATTAAAACAAAACAGAATTTGTAAAGCATGAATAGAAATGTTAGGTAATCATGATTATTTTAACCTTCATATACCAAATACTAAATATTTTAATCTATGAATTATAATGAAAAGGATTCTTCAGTTAATGGTAGTGCCTTAGCTTTGTATGGTACATTAACATGTTCAATGGAACTGTACATAAATAAAACAAAAAAGCAAAAACGAGGTTAAACTATTTTAAAATGCATGTGCTTAATAATGTATAATATTTTTCTAGTAATCACATCACATACATTTATACTGTAGTTATCCTATCCTAGAGATAAATATATTCTAATTCAGTTTGTATTCTTATACATCTTTCAGCTGGAAACATGCCTTGTATATCAGAAGCTGGATACGTGTTTATCTTTTTCTTTTGCTCCTAGGCATAGGCTTAATTATCTTGTGTTTAGATGAGACAATGTGAATGAATTCTGACCAACAGAAAATCAATAGTAGTTTTTATCTTGCAATGTGGTTCATAAAAATATCTCACAGTTTTTAACTTTTTCATTTCTTCTACATTCTTGATGGGAGGGAGTTGCCTGAAAAACTAGAGAAAAGCCAGAAGATGGAAGGTCCCTAATTCTTACATAAAAATATATTCATGGACCAGGAATACCCCTATTATACTGAGAGATAAGAAAACAACTTAATTTATGAGTTATTATTGTGCTAAACCACTAAGGTTAAGGTACTTGGTTCTTTACAGCAACCAGCATTGTTAAGAATTACTCTTTGAATGCTAGTAGCAAAGACTTTCCTTGAATATCTCACTAGAATTGATTTTTATATTGTTATAAATAAATAAAATATTTGAAAAAAAGTGTATAATCCATTTATGAATCCAATTTATATGCAAAAAGCACAAATAATTTCCTTTTGTAAAACTTAGTAACTCTGTTTTCTGTTTAAATTTGCTGTGAGCCTGTTGGTGATTTCATAGTCTTTTTCCCAAAGAAAGAAAAATAATGCACATAAACAATGTACCTCCAGGATGACACATTAAAATCACAAGATTAAGTTGGTAAATTTTTAGTTGATTCAGTAATTATATAAGTATACTTGTTTGGAATTCAATAGATACAGGTTAGCAAAATATGTCCTGTGGGAGAATATCCAGGCCTTTACCTGTTTTGTGCCTCTCAGAAACACCACTATACTCATTAATTTATGTATGGTGGATGGCTGCTTCAGCCGTAGATACAGAGTATATGTTCTCTTTGCTTGTAAATCCTAAATTATTTACTATCTGGTCCTCTATAGAAAACATTTGCTGACCGCTGGTGTAGAAAATGCTCAAACAATAACCTATTTTTTAAGCTAATTGTGGCATTTGTTGATAGAGTCCAAGTTTTATCTATTAGATGTTTATTTGCACAAACATATGTTTTGATAAAATGATGTCTATCATCTTCTTTTTTACATAAGAAATAGGTGACTCTGCCCCATTGTACCAGGTTAAATTCATAACTGTTTTCATTTTGAGTAAAATTTGTAGCATAATAATATATAACTTTATGAGTTTATGCATTTATGAATTTGAAAATGTAAAGAATGTATACAGTTACTGTTTAGCAAATACATGAAATTGTAAGATATGGTGCCTTGAGTGTTTTTCTGAGAATTTACCCTAGTTCGAACATTTTGTCATTGATAGAAGTTATGTTTTATTACTAGTTATAACTTTTTAAAGCACATACCGGAAAAAGGAATTTGTCTGAAAAGGGAATTGTGCTTATATAGTCCATTTATGGGAACAATAGAGAATAATTAGAAAAATCTTGGTGTAATTGCTTCTGTAGAGCTGAATAATGCAGTGTTTTTATGCATGTTAGTTTCTAGTACTAAAATTACAGAATCTCCAAAAATAGCATAGCTTTCATACAAAATGTTATTAATGCTATATATGTTTTTTGATATCTGTGGAATCTTTTTTCTTCTGTTTTAAAAAGACAAATAAATATGGAAAATAAATCCCTTAATACAATTCTTTTTCCACTAAGTGTTCATCCACTGGCGTAAGTGGTTAGCTTTGATTGAATCTGGCTCCCTTTCAAATTCTAGTCTTAGAAACTGAACTTAGCAAATGAATTTCAAATATACATTTCTTTTTGAAGGAAAGGGTATTTTCATTTCGTTTTCTGTTTACTATGGAGAAATTTTTTCTTCAGAAATTAATAAAAATTTTAATATGTAAAAATGAGTTTTCACTTTCCCTGATATAATTATTATAATATACCTGAACAAAACCTCATACTTTTCATGTAACAAAGCATGATACAGACTGCATACATATTATCCATGTTTGGGTACCAAAATTTTCTATCTTAATTAAAATAAGACAATACAAGGAAGTCATTTCCAATAAGCACTGTTGTCATTAACCTGTCTATTGTCATGGCCAATGATTGCTTTCTGAGGCACTCTTTGTTAAAGCCCTCTATGCCCAACAGTTCCAAAAATGAATTGTGAGATAAATTTGTCTTGATATACGAAATGTATTAAGTAGAGGATTTTTTGTTTTGTGTGTAAATGAGATTAAATAAGGCCTCAAAGTATAAATTGTCTTTCTACATAAGAAAAGTAATTATTAAGCACATACATAAATGCACACACACATACAAACACACACACAGACACACACACACACACACACACACACACACATACCTGGGATTAAGCACACTTACTCATCTTTCACCCAGAACTAAATGGAGTTGGGTATGTAAAAAATCCTAGGTATAACTATTTCCTTAAAATATATTATAATCAATGCTAACCAATAAGGCAGCCGTTACCCAATCAGCAATTTTAAATTCTAAAACTAATGTTCAAGAAACATAATGGAAGTAAAGAGAAGAGACTCCATCTCAAAAAAAACAAAACAAAACAAACAAACAAAAAAAACAAAAAGAAGATAACTGCCTACCATGTAAATGTTGTTCCTGACAAAATTGAGGCAGTGTCCTATTTACCAATGAAGTATTTAAAGAAACAAAGTATATTTGGAATAGGACTGCTTTCTTAGTGGGTAGAAAAGACCACAATACTCAAATTGTCTATTATTAATATTGCCTATTAATATTTCAGGGATACTGTAATCTATATGAATTTAATGCTAGTACCTACAGAAAGGTATGATTCAACTCTCTGATTCTATGACTTTATCTTTTTTTAGATTCCACATATAAGTGGGATCATGCGATATTTGTCTCTTTGTGCCTGACTTAACGTGATGTACTCCAGGTTCATCCAAGAGGAGGTATTGGGAAAGGGATACAAAATTTCAGTTAGATAGGAGAAATAAATTCAAGATGCCCTGTACAACATGATGATTATAGTTAAAAACAATGTATTATATACTTAAAAATCATTTACAGATTAGATTTTGTGTTCTCACCACCTCAAAATGTGTGTGAGGTAATACATGTGTTAATTAACTTAATGTATACACGCATCAAAACATCATACTGGGTGCTGATGAGTTGATGGGTGTAGCACACCAACATGGCACAAGTATACATATGTAACAAACCTGCACGTTATGCACATGTACCCTAGAACTTAAAGTATAATAATAATAAAAAATAAATAAATAAACAAAACAAAACATCATACTGAATGCTACATATATACATATTTAATTTGTCAATTTAACAATAAAGTATGATTCACAATTCAAATTTTAAAATGTGAATTTACTGGCATCAAACTAAATTGCTCATGACTTTATAATTCATAAAATGAAACTTGTACATACTGAATTTCATTAAATGAAGGTGTTCTGGGGGAAAATAATGTTGCATATATCACTGTTAAAGCAATCGTCCTTGTATTTCTGTCATGTATTGGTGCTGAGAAATAAGTTGTTACTCTTCTAAAATACAAAAGTTTTCAATAGCTAATACAAAAAAATAAGGCTTTGTCATAAATTATTGCTTGATTCTCAAGAAAGTAAGTACTTAATAAGAATGTCATTCTGATAAAGCTACATATAGACAAGTAAAATGAAAATAATGTTTGATCAAATGTGTTATCTGCTAGAGCTTTAAAGATACATGTCTCTAAGTGTGTAGTAATTAATGTAAAAAGCTGAAATGGTAATTAGCCTTTAAACATGTTTGCAAAAGAAAGTAAAGAAGAACAAAACTCAGCAAAATAAAAATGCTTAAGTGTGTTGGAAGCCAGAATAATAATGCTATTTTCTGGATAGGACACTCTGTTATGGGAACTTGTAATTAGAAAGCAGATTTAGGTATATATTTTTAAGTGCTTGTGAAATGAAAAAGACTGGAGTGCAGATAATGGAGCAATTAGTTTTTCAGCCTTCACAGGCCATATTCAGTCATTCTTGTGTCAAGCTACAATGGGGAACTACAGATGCTGTAATTAAATGCTCCAGTCTACTCAATCTACAACTATACTAAAGATTCTTGGAGTATAAAATATTTTGGCTGGGCTACCCAAACAACCATCTCTAATGTTCTGGAAATGTATTAAAGTCAAGTCCAGATCAATTTAGAATATTAACCAAAAGTCAATTAAATTTCTCTAATGAAAATGACAATATGCGTATTATTTTGGAGGAGTGGTCAAATAAATTGAATTGAACTGTAAAATGCTGAGTCCATAATAAGATATTAATCCAATAGAAAAAAATGATTCATTAAATAGTTGAAATTCATGTTGTCTTACATTTGTTCTGTCTAGCAATTAAACAGTAAATATGAAGCAAATATTGGTTTTTATTAGCAGCATTGTGTTCTTCTTCCTGGTGATTAAATCATTACCTTTAGTTCAATGTAAGTGCTACCATGCTAAGGTTATTTTGACAGCAAGCATATAGGGAATCTGAGTGAAAGATGTGAATATTTCTATCTGCCATTTAAAACAAATTTTTTTTTTGCTTCTTTTATTCCTTTCTCTTATTTTTATTTTAGATTCAAAGCTCTTTAATATGTTGGCCAAGAGTGTATTTAATTCTATTTTAATTTTATTTCCTGTGAATGGACCAGACCTATTTATTCCTTCTTCCTTTATAACCTATTGGCTGCTCCATTTGGGTGGCTAATTATATTTGACTATACTTTCTGTAAAATTAGCATATCAAGTAAAAAAATACTGTAATTGACCATAACTATAAACATATTATATAGTTTTATCAACGGGTTAATGTGCAGCCCATCCCAGCTGAGTTACCTATTATGTGCAACAGTAGGATGACAGGTCTGGCAAACTTAGAGAAATGCTTATCTATACTGTACATTTTATACTAATCATTTTCATTTGCATTACCAAAAGGAGAAAATATACTCCTGACACTGTGACAATGAGACAAAATTATAATTAAATTAAAAATCACAGAGAAGGATTGTTTGCAATGAATTCATAATACTCTGAAAGTTTTGAAAAATTGGAAAGTAATAACAATGCTATTGTTTTCTAAATGTGTACCCTTCTTAATTTCCAGCACAATACTCACCCTTAAACTGTGATATTATTCAGCATTCTGTCCTCAACTTTTAAACTTTCTCACTATATATGCTTTTCAGATTGTTCAAATCTATTCAAATGTGTCAACCACCTATTTCCCAACATGTGAAAAATGGTATTTTCCCTTTAAATAGAAAGAAGTATATGTTGATAAATTCTAAACTGCCCTGCATATCCTAGTATTACACATGTTCCTGGAATAAATTTAAAATAAAATAGGGAGCAGAGACAACAGAAATTGTGGGAATTCAAAGACCTCAAAGACATTCAGTTTGGCTAAAATTACTTTGAGAGCATGAAGCTGGAGTTTTAAACAGAATTCAAACCAGAACTGTCACCCAAGGAATATTAGGGTCAATGGGAAGTTATTAATCTGGGGAAAAATTAATCAAATATAAATTTGGGGAGATTATTCTAAATTATAAAGGAGAATTTGATTTTTTTTTCTTTTGAATGAATTTTCTTTTGTGTATTTGAGATTTACAACATGATTTATGGGATACATATAGATAGTAAAATGGTTACTATAGTGAAGCAGATAAACACATCTATCATCTCACATGGTTACTTTTCTTTTTGTGACAAGTTACCTAAAATCTACTTATGGCACACTGGAAAGAGAGAAAAAATTAAGTGCTTGCAGTAATCAAGCTGTGGTCTATTGCAGTGGCATGGAAACAGGGCTTGAGTTAGGTAGTTGGATAATTTCAGGAGATATTTAGCTTACAGACAAAATAAGTTAGAATGTTGTGGTATTGAGATGTGTAAAGTAAGAAAAAAAAGAAAACTATGTTCAGTTTCCTATGTCAGATAAATGGATTATTGCTTTAGGGCAACAGGAGTAGAAGAAGCACATTTAATGAAGAGGGAGATCGGCAGAGCTTCAAGCATACTGAATCTGTCATATTGTAAATTATTAAAATCAAGGTTTCCTTCAAATAATCCTAGTATGTGCATCTGAAGCATAGGAGAAAGTTCTGGAAGGACTATAGTTTTATAAAGCATCAGTCAAAAATAAGTATATATGGAATGGTCAAGTTTTTTTGTAGGACTGGTTACTAAGAAATACTAAAATGGAAAGACTGGATGGGGAAAGGGACACATAATGAGAAGCCAAAGGTGAACACAAAAGATGGGAGCGCTCCAGTTAGGAAGAAGTAGTAAGAAAGTCCTAAATAGGGTTGGGCAGTAGTGTGATTTGGTGTGAAAATGATCTATAAAACTATTACTAAAGTGGCCTTGGTAAACTTCACAAGAAGAGTTTCAATGGAGTTTAGTCATTGACAATGATATATGTGGAACTGTACAGATGAAATGAAAAAGTGGCGATAGTAACACTAGATTCCTTCTTGAAAATATTTGGTAGAAAAGTGGTAAGGAGAAAAGAGGCTAAATAGGGGAAATATGAGACAAAAGCAAGATTTGTTCATCAAAATGTTACGGGCTTAAGGGACGTATGGCTATCTTCCATTAGCCCTTTCAGATCTACTCAATGTCCAAGAAGCTACACTACATGACCTGTATTTTTCACGCTTTCTTTTGAATTTGGCAAATGGGAGCCCCAATATGAAATAAGAGGAAGGGAAGAGACAGATGCAAATACGTTTATTACCTCATTTTCCTCTGTGTTTTACCCTCCACTGATCAACTCATCTTCCCTATGGCAGTGGTCTCCACACAGCTCCTCTGCCTTAGGTTCTATCACCAGCTACATCCACTCAGCTCCTGAGTGGCAGAAAAGACCTCATTCTATTTCTAGTGGTTTCCACATGCCCTGCCACACTTTGTAAGTAGTCCCTTATTAAATTCCCCACACATTTCTGTGTTCGATTGCATCATCTCTTGCCTGCTAGAATCCAATCACACTTAGTAATCCTAAAGTATTCATAGGAAGATATTAGAACAGAAGTAGAGACTGAATCTTCAGGATGTAAAGAAGATAATTAACATAGAGGGCAGTGGAATGTGATATGATGGTAAACTACAAATCTGATGATAACATTAAATTTAAATGTCATCTTAAATATAAATGGCCATAGATTTAAATGTGAAACATATGATCATAAATATTTTAGAACAAAACATAAGAGAAAATATTTGGGATTTAGAGCTATTCAAAGAATTCTTAGACTTGAAACATAAAACAGGATCCAGAAATGGAAAAAAATAATAAATTGGACTTTGTCAAGATCGAGAGGGATGAATGAATCTGTTGTTATTTGATAATAAAGTAACCAAATACAAAGTATAGATGGAAATATAGGTAAGACTAGAGATTTTACTGGTAGAAATTTGAGGGAGTTGTTTGATGGAAGTCATGTTTTCTGAAATTTAGGGGTATGGTTATATTCTGTGAGTGACCAGAAAAATAACAATTTATAATTCAAGGAGAATATATTAGTCTATTCTCAAAATGCTATAAAGAATGACCAGAGACTGGGTAGTTTATTAAAAAAGAGGATTAATTGACTCACAGTTCTGCAGGCTGTACAGGAGGGATGGCTGCAGAAGCCTCAGAAAACTTAAAATCATGGCAGAAGGTGAAGGGGAAGCAAGCACAACATCATATTTCATGGCAAGAGGATAGAGAGAGTGGGGCAGGGGCGAAGGTGCCACCCACTTTTAAATGATCAGATCTCCTATTAACTCAAAATGAGAGCTCACTTATCACAAAGGGGATGGCCCAAGCCATTTATAGGGCATGTGCCACCATAATATAAACATATTATTTTTTATAAAATAATATATTAATATATATTATTACATATATTAATGTATATGTAATAATATATTACACCAGGTTCTTCCCCAACTTTGAGAATTCAACATGAGTTTTGGGTGGGGACACAGAGCCAAACCGTATCAGAGAGTATAAAACATTTCACATTTAAATGAATGTACATTTTCCTGTATGCTGGCGATAGTATCTATCTCACTTGAAAATGATTCTCCTAAGCAAATTTTTCTTTAGGAGTTGCTACTTTGGCTAGAGTTAATATCTACCCTAAACCAGATCAAATATTATTTTGGGGATCTTGAACGAATAATTTGGGAAAATGTTGCTCAGACTTTATTTGACATTGACCATATAAACATGAATTTACAATTACTGGCAAAAGGAAGTCCTCAAGTTGGAAGAAAAAAAAGTTCATAGAAGTTTAGAATCATAACAATAATAAGGAAAGCTATAAAAAGACAGACAAACAGATATGGCAAAGTTATAGTCCTTAATGTACCTGAGCCGAATGCACTTCTACTCTCATGATTTGCTGCTTGAGCTAATAAATTTCACTGTACCAGTGTTGATTCTACTAAGGTTCTGTCTCTTTTCCCTTAAAGAGTCTTCCATTATAAAAATGTAAGCACTATTGAAGTCCAGTTCACACATTTCTTGACATCAGTCTTCAAACTTGTGTGGTTTTTCTCTATCGTTGCTCAGTAGCCTAAGAGGAGTCACATAGAATTAAAAAGTTAGAGTAGTACAGCATTGAGGAAATAAAGAGAAAATAATAGGTTCTTTGTGTCAGTGAATAACAAGGGGAATGTAATCCCACCTTTTGAGTCTGAAGTTTTATTGATATAGGAAAAACTGTTGCTTAAGAGGGACAAAAGAAATATGATGCAATCATAATGAAACAGGTTTTAATGAAGCAATAAGGTAAAAGTATATTAAACATATAATATAAGAAAGGTTGTTAATAACAAAAGGGTGATTTTGTTTGTGGTGCTATAACAAATCTACCAACTACATCCCTAGCTGTTTAACCCTAATTGTTAAATTCTAAACACATCTACATCTACCGGCTACATCCCCAGCTCTTCTATAGCTGTTCTTGAGCCAAACCCTCTAAGTCAATTAAACCTCTTAGCAAATATTTCAGAGTTCGTATCTTAAATTCCATAAACTAAGTGGCTTATAAACAACAGAAACATATTTGTCATGGTTCTGGAGGCTGCAAAGTCGAGTATCAAGGCACCAACAGTTTTGGTGTCTGGTACCAGCTCACTTCCTCATAGGTGGTTATCTTCTCACTGTAACCTCACATGGCAGAAGGGATGAAGGATCTCTTCTATAAGGACTGTAGTGTCTTTTATAAGGACTCAAATTTCTTACACAACTCAGAAATTATTCATGAGGTTTTCCCTCTCAGAATGTCATCATACCCCGAAGACTCCATCTCCTAAACCTTCACATTGGAAATCAGATTTCAACATAAAAATCTGGGGCTGTGGATGGTCACAAGCATTCAGACTACAGCAGGATACAATGGCAAGGTTTTGGAAGACTATCACAGTGGGATGTTGATTCAAGTGAGAAGCGCCGAGTTAAATGGAAATAAATGATTTAGAAAACATTGCACTATTAAAAACGTATTTTGTGAAAGATAAGAGTATTCAGAAGATATTGTGGACTTAGGAGAGCACACACACAAAAAGGCAAGCAGTAATCATGGAGGCTTCTGGCAATGGTGGAATAGCATATAGAAAAACCATTCTTCAGATGACAATTGTAAACTCTAAACAAATAATGAAAACAACTGTTTTAAGCCACTGAAGAGTTACCAGAAGCAGGCAGAAATTAAAGAGGAGTCAAGCTTTGAAAGAAAGAAGCTCTGCTGGGTAAAATGTGTCTTTCTATTGCTTTTCACCTGAGGATTACTTTCAGTCTGATATGTATGGGCAGTGAAAAGAATAGGAGAAAGCTGCAATGTTAAGTGTATGAAGAGTCACAGGACAATTTAAGGCTCCCAGAATGGCAGAAAAGTGAAGGGACTGGGGAATTCAAGAAAGAAGGACACCATGTAAGGAAGAGTACCAAAATACAAATTGCACAAATCCTTTGTTAATGCCTGAATGACACAAATGTAGGGAATCTCATTTTTCCCCAGTGAAAGCAACCACTGAAAGTATGAGGAGCTGAGTGGTTGTGGCTGCTTCCAAACACACTGAGGTGGGATATAGCATTTGAGTTCAGATGTGATAACATCTTTCTATAATAAATAACATATTGCTTAAAGGAAGAAAACAAAATCCAGAGACAATGCAACATATCAGTACGATGTCAAGAATATAATTAACTATTACTAGAGAGACTTCATCCTCAGAATATTTTCACTGTAGTAAAATTACTAGAAGAAAACATAGGCGAAAATCTCCACAAAATTGGATTGGGCAAGGATATTTTGTATATGACTCCAAAAGCACAGGCAACAAAGGCAAAATTAGACAAATGGGATAGAATCAAGAAATCTTCTGCATGGCAAAGCAAACAACAAAATGAAGACAACCCATAAAAAGGAAACAATATTTTCAAACCATACATATGATAAGGAATTAATATCCAAAATATATAAGGAACAGAAACAACTCTATTACAAAAAACACACAACCTGGTTGAAAAATGGGCAAAGGATCTGAACAGATGTTTCTCAAAAGCAGACATAAAAATGGCAAGCAGATACATTTAAAAATGCTCAGTATCACTAAGCATGAGGGAAATACAAATATTGTAAAAACCACAATGAAATACCACTTTACTCCTCTTAGCACGGCTTTTATTATTATTAAAATGTGAAAAACAATAAGTGTTTTTGAGGATGCGGTAAAAAGGGAACTTACACATTGTGGGAATGTAAGTTACTAAAATCATTATGAAAAATGGTATGGAGATTCCTTGAAAAACTAAAACTAGAACTAGCATATGATCAAGTAATTCCATTTTTGGGTACGTGTGCAAAGGATATGAAATCTGTATGTTGAAGGGATATTTGCATGCCCACATCATTGCAGCATTATTCACAATGGTCAAGAGATGGAAACAACCTAGGCATCTGTCAATGGAAGAATGGATAAATAAAATGTCATATATATGCATAATGAAATATTAGTTAAAAAGAAAGAACTTTTGTGACAACATTGATTAACCTATAGGGAGAACATTATGTTAAATAAAATAATCCAGGTACTGAAAGAAAAGTACCAAATGATCTCACTTACATATGAAATCTAAAAATGTTAAACTCATAGTAGCAGAGAGCAGAATAATGCTTACCAGAGACTGAAGGAGGGGTGCAGGAGGGAATTAGGAATTGTTGATAAAAGGATACAAAGCTTCAAAAAGAGGCATAAGATTTGAAATCTATTGCATAGCAGTGTAACTACAGTCAATGATAAAGTACTTTAGATTGCCATTAACATAATCTATTTAGAGTTCATTTGTACTATTACACATAGATATAAAAATATTATACCATTGTAGTTCCATTTACTTCATTTGCTGTAGTATTGTCATATTTATTATACTTATGTTATTTATAAGTGCCACAATTTGCCGTTATAAAATTTGCTTTAAACAATTACTGCATGTGTATATTTCAAAATAAGAGCAAATTTCAAGTTTCTCCCCATAAAAAAGATAAGTAATGAAGTAATAGATGTATTAGCTCAATTTAATGACTGAACTTTGTATACATATATCAAAACATCACATTGTATCCCATAATGTACACACTTATAATTTAACAATTAAAAATCACAGTAATTTTAAACTGTAGAATACAATCAAAAGATATCTAAATTTTCAGGCCATCCCCATTCTATAGGAGAATCAGAAATTGAATTTTCACAGGACTCTCAAGAAATTTAATACACATTCAAGCTTACATAGTCATAATTGAGGCCAGTGCTTCTCAAAAGAAATAAATTATAATGTCAGCCAAATGTGTAGTTTTAAAATAGCTCATAAATATATATAAAATTATTTTAATAGCATACATATTAAGATAAATAAAATCTTAAAGAAGTTCTTCAGCATAAAAGGAAGTAGCACCAAATGGAAACTTATAGAAAGATATGAAGTCTTTGAAAATGAAAAATATGTAGGAACAAACACTAGAATATACAAATTTGTATTTCTTTATTTTTTTTAAATAAATGTAACTGTTTAAGACAAATTTTATAATGCTGAATTGTGGATTTATAAATAACATAATAAGTATAACAAACATGATAATATTATAGCAGATGGGGTAAATTGAACCATACTGGTGTAAAATTCTTATATTTGTGTATAGTTGTGCAAATTATCTCTAAATGGATTAAGGAAATGGCATTCTAAAGAGCAATAAGTACAAAATAATGTAAAAAGGGATGACTATACCAATGAAATAATAAAAATATTTAATCAAAAAACAGAAAATGAAAGCAAGAAAATTACAACAAAAAACAATAGGGCAAATTAAAAAAAAGCAAATGATGGACATAAATTCAGTGATCAAAATAATTCCATTGAATGTCAATGAACTAGACAGAAATCCAACCAAGGTATAGATTGTTCATCTGGATAAAAAAGGCCCAACTTGATTAAATCTACAAGAAATGCATGTAAAATATAAAGACATAGATAAGTTGTGAGAAAGACAGATATACTATTCAAAAAGAACTCATAAAAATGTGATGATCTATATTCATATTAGAACAAATAGATTCCAGACCAGAAGTAAAAATGATTATCATAATACTAAAAGGGTCAGTTGATCAGTAACTCCAGTCAACAAAATGTGGGGCAGCAGAACCATCCATACAATATGAAGATTCACAAGAAATAATAACAGGTTTTTATTTGTTAAGTCTCTAAGTAAGTCAGTTGTTTGTTACAGACAGAGACAATTGAAACAAGTTGGTACCTAGAAGTGAGATGCTACCATAAATAAAACACTTTTGTGGCATTGAGACTGTTTTGGAAAGAGGTTGAATACAGAAAATGTTAATGATGTCTGGAAGATCAGTGAGGAAATTTGTACTGGAGCTGGAGAAATGGAAACCGTGTTATATATTGACCAAATAATGGGACCACTGTTGCTTGTGCCAATGTGAAAGATAGAAAATATACAACATGACCTTATTAACTAGGCTGAGATTTCAGGACAAAACGTGGAAGTTACCAAATAGCTTCATCTACTGGCCTATGATAAAACAGGAAATAAGAGATGAGTTAACGATGGGATTGTTTTTAACCAAAATTTAGAAAAAATATTTTTAACACAGGAGTACTGTGTTGAAAAATAAACAAGATTCTTATTTTCAGACTTCCAGCTGGTAAAAAGTTTTCAAAATAGACTCAGAGCTATTATAGAATCCAGGACATTACCAGTAAAAGTAGGGTTCAGGTCAAGATCAAGGGTACATGGTTTTTAAACCCTTTGTTAAGACAAGAATCATCTAAGGCAGAGGAATGTAGACCCCTCATGTAGATAAAAATATTTTTAAATCCTAAGGATATATCTTAACTCTTACCTCGTGGTAGAGAGGAGATAATTCTGAGAGATTTGTGTGTCTGACAGGAAGCTGGCTAAGAAAATTATTCACCTGCAACATGGGCCACTACTTATGGCTTGCGGAGGAAGGGTCACAGAAGTAGAATGGACCAGTCTCTGCTATATACCTTTCTTCTTCTCTCCTTTTTTTAGAACGTTTGTCTATTGTAGTAAGTCTGTCTCTGCTTAACTTTACATATTGAGAATATGGATGAGCAGATAATTCGTCCTAACTTTGTAAGTCTCTGAATCAAGAAAAACTGTACCCAAAAGTGAAAACAGAGAAGCTGTGGTAAATAGCATCATTGGCAATCTACATCTGGACTTAAATAAAGCTATTCTAGATTTTAAGTGAATTCCAATGTGATAAGACATTTATGGGTAGAAAAGACTATAATTTTCTTATTGGGCATCTTAGTTATAGTGGTCAGAAATTGAGCTGTGGTACATAATATCTAAAAATGACCACTTATCACCCCGCTTGATCAGCTGGGATTGGTCAAACACTCTTCTGTCCATGTAGTTTTCTGTATGACTAGCTTAGGCTTCCTTACAACATGGCAACCTGGGGGTAATCACATTTTTTTAGAGCATTGATTCTAAGCTAGAAATGACTTTGCCTTTCCAGGAGACATTTGGTAAAGTGTAGAGACATTTTTGGTTGTCAGGACTGGAGGAATAAAAGAGGCACCAAGTGAGTACACTATGTGCTAAATTTTTCCTCCAAAAATTCACATTTTAAAGTTCTAACCCTCAGGTCATATCATATATCATCAATGTAATATTATTTGTAAATAAAGTCATCTCAAATATATGTAATTAGTTAAGGTGAACTCATACTTGAGTAGGATAGGTTTCTAATCTAGTATGACTGATGTGCTTATCAAAAAGGAAAATTTAGGCACAGACACAAAGGGAGACCTCCATATGAAGATGAAAGCAGAGATTGGGGTGATGCTTCTACAAGTCATAGAATGACAGACATTGTCATCAAAGCACTGGAAAACATGGGAGGAACATGGAAGAGATTCTCTCTCGTAGTTCTCAGAAGGAATCAACTTTACTAAGACCCTAATCTTGGACATCTAGCTTTTAGAGCTGTGAAACAATAAATTTTTGTTGTTTTCACCACTGATTTTGTTGCATAGCCTCGCAAATACAAGGTAGAGGTCAGGGATTCTTTACACATCTTACAATGAATAACGAAGTCTCATATAACTAAAAATTATCTGATAAAAGTGTCATTAATGGTGAAGTTCAGAACCTGGTAAGAAGCAACTATTTCAAGAGGAAAGAATCAGAAAGTGCAAGTCTCTTAAGATCCATCATCCAAAATTGGCAAAGTAACACTTCTGCAAGATTCTATCATGCAAACATTTCAGAGTCCATCAGATTCAAAAATGGGGTAATATTTATTTATTTGCTTGTTTGTCTGTTTATCCATTTACTTTTTACTACACTCTGCTATCTAGTAATGATTATTTATATTCCACTTACATGCAAAATACACCCTTTTTTACTAAGATACCAAAAGTCTTCCTCCATCATAGCATAAGACTTAGGTTGAGATTATAAATTAAACTTTCTAAAATATATTTTTATAAAAACTGCAGAAGCATAAAATATTTATGGTTAATATTTTTAAAAAGGAAAATGTGCAGAAAAATACAAAACATTGTAAAGAGAAATTAAATATATCTATAAGAATGCAAAAATGTAATCGCATCACATACTGGAAGAATAAATATGGTAAGATAATTCATAGATTCAATGTACTCTGTCTTCTAATGCAAGTAGTGGTTTTAAAAAATTGACATGTGTTTTAAGATATAGAAATGTATAAATGTATAGTGGCCAGTAAATATATTAAATACAAGAAAAAGTTGAGAAATTGTACCATCTAATTTTACAACTTAAAATGGGTTTTATTTGAAAAATAAAAAGACACTTTGATCAATGAAAGTGAAAAATTTGAGAAACAGAATCACATTTATACAATTAATTTATTTTCAACAAAGTATCCAAAGCAATTCAATAAGAAAATAAAAGTCTTTTTAAAAATGATGGTGGAAATGGTAGATATTCTTATGGAAAAAATGATATTGACTTCTACTTCACATCATACACAAAGACACTAATTTTAGATGATCATCAGTCTCTATGTAAAACCTAAAACTATGAAGATTTTAGAAGAAAATGTAAAAGAAGTTCTTTGTTATCAAGTAGTAGAAATTTTTTTTATTAGAACATGTAAAATGAGCAATAATCATTAAAAATGGTAATTTAGACTAACCAAATTTAAAAATTTGCTCACAAATGATACTATTTAGAAAATGAATAAGCGTAAGAGAAAATATTTACAAACACATACCCAGGACTTAAAGCAGAATATATCCAGAAAGCGCTTATAATTCACTAATATGAAACAAAACACTAAAAATGAAGTGCAAATAACTGGAGACAACATTTTCATTGAAAGATAAGTAACAAATTCTTATTATGATTAATCATCAGAGAAATGCAAAACTAACCGAAAGTGAATACTCCTCCAGAGTCTAAAATTAATAAAAAAAATATTGAAAATGTGAAGGAACTCAAAGTCTCATACACTGTTGATAGGGAATCAAATAAAAATTTAAAAAAATTGAAAAACATTTTGCAGATTATATTTAAAATTAAACATACACCTATCCTAAGAATAGCAATTTATATAAACTAGTGAAATGAAAGTATTGTTCTATAAAAAGTCATTTACAAGAATGTTTATAGCAGTTTTATTTATTGTAACTGAGATTTGGAAACAAACAAATGTCTGTCAACCTGAAAATAAATAAGGACCTAGTGATATGTATGTACAATGCATAATGGACTATTACTCAGTGAAGGAAGGATCAAACTACTGACGTAAGACTATCTCAAACATTATGCTGAATAAAAGATAAAAGAAAAGGGACCTTTTGTAAGATTTCACTTTTTATTTCAAAAATAAGTAAAAATATTTAAAAAATTGTTACCCCAAGGAACAATGTTGATTGGGAAGTGGATAGAAGTAATTTTTTGTTTATGAAAATGTATTTTATCTTTAAAAAATGTGAGTTTTAAAGGTATATGCATTTTTTAAACCCATCTAATCTACATATGTTTAGGATTATGCACTTATGTGTATATTTTAGCTAAGAACAGGATGATACATTTTTTTTGACTAGTTTTGTTCTCTACAGTGGTTTTGGTTAGCAATTCTAAACCTATTAGTCATGCATTCTTGAGCAAATTTGTAGATATTGTTGAAATTAATGGAAACTAGGTTTCTCACTGTTGGAGAAAGAATTACTAATATGGAAAGGAGAAGTAAAAGGCACCCTGAGGTATTGTTTATAAATTGGTGATATGAGTATAAGCTCATGTTTTGTAATATACAGGCATATAAATATAAATATATGCAAATGCATGTATTTACCTATGATACTGGAATATTCCTAACACTTTGAATGATTGGATAAGATTGCATAGAGTTGACTCTTGAACAGTGTGGGAGCTAAGGGTACTAAAACTGCACAGTCAAAAATTTATGTATACATTTGACTCCTTAAATCTTAACAACTAATAAACTCTTGACTGGGAGTCTTACCCATAACATTAACAGTTGATTAATACATATGTGTATTTTGTATGTTATAGGTATATATATCATATTGTTGCAATGAATGAAGTAACCTAGGGTAAAGAAAAAGAAAAGACTAAGAAAATCATAAGAAAGAGAAAATATATTTACTTTTTATTAAGTGAAAATAAATTATCATATAGGTCTTATTTCTTTTCATTTTTTACTTTAGGTTCAGAAGTTACATGTGCAGGTACATAATATGGGAAAATTGTGTGTCATGGAGGTTTGGTGTGCAGATAGATTGTTTCATCACTGAGGCAATAAGCTTAGTACCTGATAGGTAGTTTTTTGTTCCTTGCCCTCCTCCGACCCTTGACCTTCAAGTAGATCTTGGTATCTATGTCCTCTTATTTGCATCTGTGTGTACTCAATGCTGAGCTCCCACTTAGAAGTAAGAATGTGCACTATTTGGTTTCCTGTTCTTGCATTAATTAAATTAGGATAATGGCCTCCAGCTCCCTCCGTATTGCTACAAAGAATATGATCTCATTCAGTTTTATGTCAGCTTCATATTCCATGGTATATTTGTACCGCATTGTCTCTATTTACCCCATCATTGATAGGCATTTAGGTAGATTCCATGACTTTGCTATTAGGAATAGTGCTGCAATGAACATACATATGCATGCATCTTTATGGTAGAACAATTTATATTCCTTTGGGTATATACCCAGTACTGGGGTTGCTGGGTCAAATGATGATTCTGTTTTAAGTTCTTTGAGAAGTTTCCAAACTGCTTTCAACCATGGCAGGACTAACTTATATTCCTACCAGCAGTGTATAATTATTCCCTTTTCCCCAAAACCTCACCAACATCTGTTTTTTTTTTTTTTTTTTAACATTTAATGATAGCCATTCTGAGTGGTATGAGATGGTATCTCATTGTGGTTTTGATTTGCATTTATCTAATGAATAGTGAAGTTGAATATGTTTTATAGATTTGGTCATGTGTACGTTGTCTTTTGACAAATGTTCATGTCCTTTGCCCATTTTTATTTATTTATTTATTTATTTTTTGCTTACTAATGTGTTTAAGTTCCTTATAGATTCTGGATATTAGACATTTGTCAGATACATAGTTTGCAAGTATTTACTTCCATTTTTTAGGGTATCTGTTTATTTGGTTGGAAGTTTCCTCTTTAATTAAGTGCCATTTGTCAGTTTTGGGTTTGTTACAATTGCTTTTGGTATCATAATGAAAATATTTTATTTTCCAGGGCCTATACTCAGAATGGTATTTCCAAGTTTTTTTCTAGGATCATTATAGTTATATATATGTGTGTGTGTGTGTGTGTGTGTGTGTGTGTGTGTGTGTTTAGAATGGTTATGTCTTCTTGTTGAATTGACCCATTTGTCAATGTATAATGCCCTTCTTTTATCTTTGTTGGTTTAAAATCTGTTTTGTCTGAAATTAGAATAGCAACCTCTGCCCTTTTTTGTTTTCCATTTGCCTTATAGAATTTTCTTCATTTCTTTAGTTTGAGGTTATGGGTGACATTGCATGCAATATGGGTCTCTTAAAGGCAGCATACAGTTTGGTCTTATTTCTTTATCCACCTTGCCATTCTTTGCCTTTTGACTAAGATATTTACCTATTTACACTCAAGGTTAACATTGATATGTGGATTTGATCCTGTCATTTTGTTGTTAGTTGTTATGCAGACTTGATTGACACTATAAAGCAGCCCCTGAAGGACTACTACCAGGTCCATGGCTTTTTTTTTCTCTGGCTCCCTCAACGTTAAGCACCTGCTGTGTTGGAGGAATCAAGGTGTGCCTTGTCCACTGGCAACAATACCGCAATGGAATTTGTCAGCCAATGTGCTACACGGGAACAGTGGCAGTGGGATCTCAGCTTGTGCATGCATGCCAGCAGCAATAGTGGTACAGTGGAGTACATGCATGTGGACAGGGTGCTCAGGGGATGCCATGAGTTCTGCCTACACAGGTGCCAGAAAATCAGTGGGGGTGCTACAGGTGAGTGTGTGCCAGCATAGTGGTGGGGGAAGGCTGCAGTGTGGGGAGGCCGTGGGTAGGTGGGTGCATGCTGGTGGTGGTCTGTCTGCAGAAGCTCTCTCATGGTTAGGCAGAATCTGTCAACAAAGGACCCATGGTGATGGCCACCGGGAAGCACCTGGTTGGGCATCTGATGCTGTGCTGCAAACAGCATCAGCCAAGCAGGGACCCTGGGAGTGGCTGGCAGAGAAGGGAAAGCTCAGATCACACTGGTTCCATATTATTGGCAAGGTCACCCTGCTTCGTCCATGTCTGACAGTCATCAAAGGCTACAGACACTTAGGGGAGTGTGGCCAGACTTGGGGGATGTACATCCCTAGCTGTTCTCCAGCTGTTCTTGAGCCAAACCCTCTAGACTCCACACAGGCTGGAGGTCTGACCTCTCTAAACAGCTCTTCTTGTCAGCTCAAATGTCCATGGTGGCCACGGGGTGTCCTCAAGCTAGCATTCTGGTGTTCCATAGTGAGAGTGAGCTATCCTCGCCTATTTATCTCACTCCTTCCCTGGGACCCACTGGCACCAGGAATGAGTCCTGGTACTCAGCAGGCCAATGCAGAGATTGCAGGTTGCTCCCTCTTCAGCTCAGGGTATTCATCTTCTTTCCATCCACTCTGAGTGACTTTCTTCCAAAGATCTTCATATAATGTGCCAGTCTTCTTAACAGTCTGGTTTCTTGCTGGGAGATGCTCTTTCTATCTGCATTTAGTAGGCCATCTTGGCTCCTTCTCCTCTTGTGAAGTTCTTCATCATCATCATCTTCAAGTTGAATAGGCTTAGGAGAAGGAGGAAGAGGAGAGGTTGGTCTTGCTGTCTTGGGGGTGGCAGAGGCAGAAGAGGTCAAGGAAGTAGAAGGGGAGGCAGGAGAGGCAGGCACACTCCATGTAAATTTTATTGAAAAACTTTGCATATAAATAAACCCATGTTGTTCAAGGGTCAATGGTTTATCAGTATGAATCTGATATGTGTGTATATGTGTGCATGTGTATTTTATATAATTCTTACAAAGTATGTTTCTGCATATAAATGTATGTATATCAGTATATATACATAAATATATACATATGTGTATGGACATATGCATACACACTCACACATGCACATATTTCCTATTTCTTTATAAGAGAATACTCTGATCACCTATATCTTGATTTCTTAATATCATTCTCTACTTAATGGAACCATAACTTTTTACAGAAAAGATAAATTTCAAGCCTAGAGCAAGGAAGTTAAAAGAGAAGGCTTAAATATCTTTTTTGTGTTATAAAGAAGTACTCAAAGAAAAATGAGAATAAATCAAAAGGACACAGGGGACAGCTCTACAGGTTTTCCACTGGCTAAGTATGAGGAAATTTCAGCAATAAAATAAATAATAAAGTTAATGGATTATAATTCAGTGAATAATGTAATTGATGATTCAATTCTTATATAAATGTATAATAAATTGAAAAATAGACAAATATTTAGGGAAGTATAAAGGCAAAACTCTTCCTTATAGCGGAAAATCAACATATACATGAAAGTAAGGTGGAATTAGAAAATTATCAATGATCGCTAAACTAGTTGGTGAAAGATTCTTTAACAAAAATAAGTGTTTATAGTTCTTAAATGACAAAATTATTCATTAAGTCCAAGGGGATAAGTTACATGATTTTGTTAATGGAATAACATGACAAATATTAGAACAACCTAACTAAAAATGTCCACTGATATGCACTGAGGATACCATATCACTTCTGTTGTACTTCTTTCAAAGTTATATAAAACCTGAATTTGAATCAAAAGATGACATCAGATAAACCAAAATTGAAGGACACTTTTCAAAATTAGTAGACTATTATGGGCAAACTATGCTAAAAATCTACTCTCAGCATCTTTTATGTGTACATTATTATTAACTATAGTCAATAGTGTTGATTTTTGTAATTGTACTGATGATGTAAGAAATAACATTGTTCTTAGAAAACACATACTGCAGTAATTAAGGATAAAGGTTCATAATATTTCAAACTTCCTCTAAAATGGCTCACAAAAAGAATCGTATGTGATATAGATAATATACTCTATATTATTCTAGAAATGCATATAATATAGATAAATGAACATAGAGATAAAATATTAAGGCAAATATAGCAAAATATCCCAAAACATTTGGGATTCTGAGTAAAGTATTGGAGTTTCTTGCACTATTTTAATTTGTTTGTAAGCTCTAAACTATATAAAAATAAAAAGTTAACAGGAATTGATCTTAATCCTCCATGATGAGCACTGCACACCTGTTAGTAAGATAAAAATTAAATAAATACAAAGCAAATAACAATAGTAAATATTTGTGGTGCAGAATAACTCAAAGTGTGCTCATTGATGATGGGAATGCAGGATAGTAAAGCAGACTTTGGAAAGAAATCTGGCATAATAATTTAGTGTGAATTAAGTATTCACTTACCATACAATCCAGCAGTCAAGTATTTACTCAAGTGAAATAAAGATTTCGTTAACCTAAAAACTTATATGCAAATGTTTATAGGGTACATTTATATATATTCATATTCAGCTTTATACATATTCACCAATAAATGCAAACAAACAACATGACTTACAACAGATGAACGGATAACTTCTGGTACATAAATACAATGATATACTATTTGGCACTAAAAAGGAACAAAGTGATTACTACAATACTGATAAGTCTTAAGTGCATTTTCTTGTGTGAAAGAAGCCATACACAAAAGGTACCTGTTGCATGATTCCGCTTATACAGCATTAAGGAAAATGCAGAGATAAATATCAGGACGGAAAGCAGATCAGTGGTTGACAGAAAGTTGAGATTGGGATTCTTTTTAATGAGGCATTCAAGAGAATGTTCTGTGATGGGACATACATTTGTCAAAATCAATAGAACTCTACCCTGAAGAATAACTTATTGTACACAAATTAAAAATATCAACCAGGATGTTGGAGGGTTCAATAACAAAAAACAGACTGTCACAAATAAATCCGACTTCATTAGAAGTCAGAATTATTAGAAAAGTTCATTAGAACTAGTTCATTAGAAAATGACGTTAGAGAAGTTAAGACATCACTAAATGATGTGGAAAGAAAAGGAACCGATTTAAGAACGTTAGAAACAGAGTTTTGATTGACTACAGTAAGGTAAAAGCTAAAATAACTGTACAAAAACATTGTACTCTTTTGGGTAAATTTGTTTCTTACAGAGGTATAGATGTGCAACTCTGAAACTACATGTAAAAGTAGAGTTCAGTATGTAAATAAATTATAAATAATGGTAGCCAAGCTTCTCACTGTGAGAAAAACACATTACAAATACGCAAGAGAAAAAGGGTAGAACAAACCATGTGGTGACTATTTGTTTAGAATCAGCGATATCTAAATCGTTGTGGTTTTTGTTTTTTGTTTTTTGTTTTGTTTTTTTTCTCTCGAGACGGAGTCTCGCTCTGTCACCCAGGCTGGAGTGCAGTGGCGAGATCTCAGCTCACTGTAACCTCTGCCTCCCGGATTCAAGCGATTCTCCTGCCTCAGCCTCCCGGGTAATTGGGATTACAGGGGCATGCCACCATGCCCAGTTCATTTTTTGTATATTTAGTAGAGATGTGGTTTCACTGTGTTAGCCAGGAAGGTCTAGATCTCCTGACCTCATGATCTGCTTGCCTCAGCCTCCCGAAGTGCTGGGATTACAGGAGTGAGCCACTATGTCCAGCCAATATCTGAATCTTTACTTGTTTTTTGACAGTATTTTCCAAAATGCTAGGTAGACTTTGGACTGTGCTCTCCTAATGGATCTTCTAATACAGGGAGGCAACACAGGCCCATATAACATCCCCTGCCTTATTTGTAGCCCATTCATCTGTGCATAAATGCCTTACTACATGTTTGTCTTATGGTCATACCCCTGGTCTTTTTTCATGAGTCCCTTTGGCCTGGAATGCATTTCCTTCCTATTAGTTTTATGCTTCTATTAAGAAAGTTTAGAATTCAACAATTAACAACTCTAATTGTTAAATTCTAAACACTCTTCATTTAGTTATTTATTTTCTGGAGAATACCTGCGGTGCAGTTCCAGGCTACAGTATTTAGAGCACCTGAATTAATTATGTTTTCCTAATAATGACCCTGTTTCATTTATTAAACTAACAGTGGATAGAGTTAATATAAACTGTGTCTTATTAGAAAGCCTATGTAAATATTTCATAAATAAGTGACTGAAGAAGTCTTTTTAAATCTGTAAGAGAGGGACTGAAGAATTATTAGAAGAGCATAGAAAAGTAACAACTGATGAAGAATGAGAGACACTGACACAGAATTGAATAAAAAAATACATACGGCAATTTAGAGTACTTTCAGACAGTTTAACTATTAGGAATTTTGTATTTATGGACTGAGTTTTAAAATAAGCCCTGTGTATGAGTGACTCACTATATTAATCTTGAGAAAGTTGTGTAGAAGTTTCTCTGCCCTGGGGAATCTTTTATAATCGTCGTCCTTTGTATCCCAGTGTACCCTTTATAGAACATCATTAAAACACATATTTCATTCACTGACAGACATCTGTTCTGTTATCTAAAATTCAAGATTCATAAAGCAAGAAATTGTTTTGTTTTTCTTAATATTATTTATTTTTTTGAGATGACGTCTCACTCTTTTGCCCAGGCTGGAGTGCAGTGGAGCGATCTCAACTCACTGCCACCTCTCCCTCCTGGGTCCAAGCAATTCTCTCGCCTCAGCCTCCTGCATAGCTGGGATGAATGCATAGATCTACCAGAGTACCAGTGTTACACCATGTTTCTTTACTGTGTATTTACTGAATACCATAATTATTTTCAATCTTTTTCCTACTTGAATAACATATATTCTCTAAATGCATAAACACAAATTAAATATAATAGAAAAATTGAGTTAAACATTTAGCATATCTCAAAGGATTCAGATTTATACATTTACTAAAATCCATTTGTTTAAAATCAATTCATTATCGTTATTGTAGAGATTTTAGTAGATATGATATGTGCTTTTCTCTGTGTTGTTTTAAGTGGGGTGATATACAATTGCTCCATTTTTGACATTCGATGGTTTAAGTGTTTAATGGATTTGAGGGAAGTCAGAACTCTTAAAATCTGCTTTAGCTAAGTATGGTTTATCAACTGTACACTTTTGTGGGTAATGCATATTGATTTTCAATTTTATGATAGGTACAAATATACTCTGTAAAGTCTATTGAATCTATAAAATATTCAGAAGAACAGTTTTTCTTGGAAATTTAAATGTGAATTAGCTTTTCTCAAAATATAGTAATGTTTTTCATACATAAGAAGAGTTCCATTATATGAGAATAAAGTAGATGTATTTATCTGCTTCTATTTGATTAAATTGTAGGTTTTTAGCTAAATTCACTATCCTTAATCACCCTAGTTGAGGATTTATGCCATGAAATTGCTGAAAGTAATCATTTGACTGATGGTAGTCCTCAGTGAAAGCTTAGAGGTATAGCTGACCTTCTTCAAGGTTATTTTAAAAAAATCATTTTGAAACACTTTCAAACAATACCAAATGTTAGTTCCTAGAACATAATATTTGGGATTTTTTTAAAGCTACATGAATATATTTCTTGCAAAGAATCTGAAGAATTAATGTAATCTTATTTATCAAAACCTATTATTTCCAACTTTTTGGAAACTTAGTGATTGAATAAAAAGCAAAAATTGAATTTTTTTTTTATACATGAAAATGCCTACAATATCTTTGAGTTAAAAATACAATTTTGAAGAAGTAAAGCCCATTCATGAAGCATGAATTTACAATTTTGAAGAAGTAAAGCATATTCATGAAGCATGAATTTTGAAAAACTGAAGTACATGGGCATTCTGTAATAAGGTTGAATTCACAGACTCAGGGCCCAGACAGAAGCCTGGCTCCCCACAGACATCGCCCTGCATCTCCACTTCCTCAGGGAAGAATGGGGATGACAATAATACCTACTAAGGTTCTCTGTAAGGATACAACGACTTGGCTATAGAAATCACTTAAAATAGTATCTGAGGTATTTTAAGTTGTAAGGTCTTGTCATTTTTATGAATATTACCTAAATCATGTCATTGCTATGAATACTACTTAAATCACATGGGCCTCCTTAGTGAATAAATCTCCCTAAACATATGAACACCAGCTATATTTTCATTGCATTGCTATATTTATTTGCAATGATAGAATTTTACAGAAGCTACAGATTTACATGAATTACTATTTTCTCAAGTTAAAGTTAGTTTTGTAAAATGTGATGACAAAACAAGACCACCTAGAAGACTGAGGTTTGCTCTTGCTTTACAGAAGAGGGCTATGGCATGCAATGGGAGACTCCTCCCATCTTGACTGGTATGTTCTACTTTCCAAACTTTTAACCTTACCAACCATTGTTTACTTGAAATCATTTAATTTATTGGTGTGCTAGGTATGATGTTCCACCTATAATTTGAATTAAATGTCTTCTCTCAGAAGAAAACTTTTTGAAAATGTTAACCCTGTCAGTGGAATGAAGATGTTAGAGTAGCCAGATAGCTAGTCACGAACAGGAGGGGGATCCCTGGAGAAAAAGGGAGATCTGGAAAATCTGTCACCCCAGAGATCACCCAAGACATGCATGCTAGAGAAGGCGGGAAATACCTAGGCAGAAAAATACACTCCTTAAAGACATTCAGTAATTGTTCACTCTGTAGTTAACCTATCAGAATGTAGCTAGATGCATGCTGATAAGGAGGGAAAAGGGGAAAAGAGAAATTCCTGAGATACGCAGGCGCAATAAGTATAGATTTAACTGCTATGCAACCTTTCTGGGGTGGCAGTAATGAACAATGCAGCCATTAGGTAAAATTCACATCCAACATGGAGCCCACATGTTAAGGGAGGGTCCCACAAACCCAGCAGGAACTAAGTGGGGAAAATGAGGGCACATAGGCAGGAGTGGGTAAACTAGACAAAGAGGGTGGGAACTTAAGACAGAGGCAAGAACTTAAAAAAAAAAAAATCTGACATTATAAAAACCAAACACAGACCTCTCGGGCTACTGCTAGCTCGCTCTTTCAGCAGCCTGCTCTGCCTCATCTTTCAGAATGTACTGTCTTTCTAAATAAAGTCTTTGCTCTTTATTTTCCTTCAATAAATTCTGTTTTGACTAAATTAGTTACTTGGCTGAAATCTTCCTCCCAACTAAGAACCAACAATTTCCTGTCTTCCTAGCAACAAAGACATGACCATAGGAAAACAAATAGGCAAGGATCTAGGTGAACTCCTAGAATGGGTTCCCTGATAAATACTTACTGTTCTACTCATGAAGCAAAAGATTTTCTATTGTTTTAAACTGATCCCTACCCACCACCAATACAGTGCAAGCTATTACAGTCGTGGGAAGTGAAGAAGGTTGTGCCCCAATTTTCTTGCCTTTCATTAAATTGAAAGTCAGCACATTGAAGTTTGTATACTGACACCAGGATGTATAGTATGAAAAATGTAAATTTGTAGACAAGCAACCTCTTTTTATATTTGATCTCAACATACAATTGGAAGTCCTATTACTATTGACAACATAAAATTCATCTTGACTGTTAATGGTAATGTGGTCATTATTATATAGTCATTAATATATGGCCAATTAATTGATTGACATAAAATGGTTGGTTCTTTCTAGGTAAATAACTTCTTTTGTGCTAATCGTCTGTGCTTTGGAGGAAGTTTCTTCCTTTCTATGATTTTGTTTTTCACAATGTTATCTGGGTTTGGAGGTGGTTTAGGTAATATGATGACTTGGAGAAGTTTCATTTTTGTTTGGTAACTGAGTTTTCCTTGGCTTATATGAAGATTCCTCATAGTACTTGATCGGTTTGCCTGTTTCTGCCATGGCAGTATCCTCTGCCGAGAGACCAAGTGTGATGTAAACTGCAACCTATTCTCTTTACTTGGTAACTGTAAGATGGTTTTCTCATTCCCTCAAACTCACCTCACTCCTCTACTCTGCTGTTATCATTTTAGCTTTCACTGATGCTGAATTTACCCTTCAAGTCTCCTTGGTTGTCAAGCTTGGGGCTTCAACCCTTCAGACCTCTGACAGAGTATCATTCCATTATTTCCTGAAGAAAATCACCCTAGAAAACTTGTCTGTTAGCCTACTCACTCCAAAAAATTAGGAATTGCCTTTTTGCTAAGGAGAAACTGAGAAGAGTAGGGAAATAGCTTAGTAGGTGGTGTATGCATGGACAAGTTACATCAACGTCTGTCCCTGTTTGACTACCCTATTGCCATTGTTACCTTATTGTTGCCCTGAACTACAGGTGCGTACTTTCCTGTAAGACTGCTTTTGTGATTTCATGCTGCAAGCAAACCTGAGTCTCTTCTGTCATTGAAAGACTGAGAAATTTCTGCGTTCACTTGTGCTGCTTCAGCTGGTTTCAAAACTGAAGGTTCTATAAAGGAGAGGCTGTTAAACAATTCTAGTCCGTTTTCTTACTGCAAATTATGGGAACTATGAATTTTTTCCTCTTCTCCCGTTTTTCTTATTTTGGATTAACATATTTCAATGGCAGGAAATTCAGTATTATCGCCACTTCAACAACAGCAAAAACACAAAACAAACACTGCAATAAAAATACTTCCAACAATTTTTCTCCCTTGAAGCCTAACTTTTGAAATTAAAAATCTCTTTGTATTTAGAGTATTATATCTGTTCCAGTGATACAGAAAAATAATCAATGGAAATTCAATTGAATTTTTTAATTGCATATGGTATCTAAACTTCTCCAGACACAAGCAATAAATAATGTAACTGAGACCAAGCAAGATTTAACTGTGACCTCAGTTAATATAATTAAAAAGATAATATTACTCTACTATCACTCCTGTAATCCCAGCACTTTGGGAGGCCGAGGCGGGCAGAGCACAAGTTCAGGAGTTCGAGACCACGGTGAAACCCCGTCTCTACTAAAAATACAAAAAAATTAGCCGGGCATGGTGGCAGGCGCCTGTAGTCCCAGATACTTAGGAGGCTGAGGCAGGAGAATGGAGTGAACCCACGAAGCTTGCAGTGAGCCCAGATCACACCACTGCACTCCAGCCTGGGGGACAGAGCGAGACTACGCCTCAAAAAAAAAAAAAAAAAAATACCCAACTATATGTTAATAGCTTTATTGAATTATAATTCAATATTCAGTTGAGATATAATTCATAAAATTTACTGAAAGTAAACAATTCAATTGATTTTAGCATATTCACAAACTTGTGCAACCATCATCATCATCATAATCTAATGAGAACATTGCACCACCACCAAAATAAAAGCTATATCCATTAGCAGTCCTCTCTTCCTACTAATCTACTTTCTTTCTTTATAGATTTTCTTGTTCTGGACATGTAATATAAATGGAATCATACAATATGTAGTCTTTTGTGAACGACTTCTTTCACATAGTAAAATTACTGAATATATAGGATGAATGTCTGTTATTTTGTTCTATACATATCTTTTCCCCATTATCTTTCATTATTCTTTCTGTATAAAAATACTTTTTTATTTTTAGTGTACAATATTAACTTTTTTGTTATGTATTTGCCCATATTGGCTTTAGTTATGTTGCTAGTGGTTTTTCTGGGGTTACAATTAAGCATCTTAAGATAAGTTTTTCAAGTTAATGTTACCAATTTCAATAGTACATAAAAACTTTGATACAACATATCTCTATATTCTCTCCCTCCCTTCATTGTACTGTCATACAAGTGATGTCTTTATGCATTATAAATTTAATAATGAAGTTTATAAATACTTATGTAGATGCCTTTTAAATTAAATAGAAAAAGAGAATTGTATTACATATATTTGTATTTATGTTTAAAAATATATAAATATATATGTTTAATTTAGTTTTATATATGTACTTCTTTAAAAATTTACCTGTATATTACCTTTATCAGTGCTCTTTATTTCCTTTTATGGATTCAAGTGACTGTCTAATGACAGTTTATTTCAGCCAGAAGATTCCCTTTAGTGTTCCTTGTAGGGCTGATCTGCTGGCAATAAATTTTCTCAGTTTTTGCTTATTTGGGAAGAGCTACAGAAAGAATAGAAGTAGCCATAACAGCTTAGCCAAGATGTGATCATTAGTACTCCTCTTCCTGCTTAAAATCCACCTAACACCACCACTGCTACACCAGCTGTTATTGTTACTATCAAAATAAGCATACCTTCCAAAGCTTTCTTCTTATCCAATTAGATGAACTGGCATAATATGCCTCTTTTGGTAAGCCAGAGAGCAAATGGAGGAAACAGCTAGTCTGCTGGGGTTCTGTAGCAAGATGTAGGTAGTGGGATAAATAAGGTTAAAAATGATCTTTCAGCTAAGAATAGACTTAGGAGAAAAAAGAAACTCTCCATCAGAAAATCTGGATGCTAACAGATAGATGCTAGGCAGCTAAAACACACCATTATAGAAATGGAAGAAATACATGTTAAATGATTACTGATGTGGTTTGACTGTGTTCCCACCCATATTTCATCTTGAATTATAGTTCTCATAATTCCCATATGTTGTGGGAGGGTCCCGGTGGGAGGTAATTGAATCATGGGTATGATTACCCCCATGCTGCTGTTCTTGTAATAGTCAAGTGAGTGAGTTCTCACAAGATGTGATGATTTAATAAAGGACTTCCTGTCTTTTGCCAGCAGTTCTTCTTACTGCCACTATGTAAAGAAGGATGTGTTTGCGTTTCCTTTTGCCATGACTGTAACTTTCCTGAGGCCTCCCCAACCATGCTAATTAGTGAGTCACTTAAAACTCTTTCCATTTTAAATTACCCAGTCTCAGTTATGTCTTTATTAGCATCATGAGAATGTACTAGTACAGTAAATTGCTACTGAGTAATGAAGTGCTGCTGTAAAGGTACCCAAAAATGTGGAACCAAGTTTGGAACTGGCTAACAGGCAGAGGCTGGAAGAGTTTGGATGGCTCAGGAGAAGACAGGAAAATGTGGGAACATTTGGAACTTCCTTCTCTGGAGGAATCAGAAGAGAGGAAGATGTGGGAAAGTTTGGAATTTCCAAGAGACTTGTTGAATGGCTTTGACCAAAATGCTGATAGTGATATGGACAATAAAGTTGAGGCTGAGGTGGTCTCAAACAGAGATGAGGAACTTGTTGGGAACTAGAGCAAAGGTGACACTTGTTATGCTTTAGCAAAGAGACTGGTGGCATTTTGCCCTTTCCCTTGAGAACTGAGGAAGTTTGAACGTGAGAGAGATGATTTAGGGTATTTAGCAGAAGAAATTTCTAAGCAGCAAAGCATCCAAAAGGAAGCAGAGCATAAAAGTTTGGAAAATTTGCAGCAACCTGATGATGTACCAGCAAATAAAAACCAATTTTCTGGGGATAAATTCAAACCAGCAGCAGAAATTTGCAAAAGTAATGAGGAGCAGAATGTTAGTCACCAAGACAATGGGGAAAGTGTCTCCAGGACATGTCAGAGGCCTTCATGGCAGCCCCTCCCAGCATAGGCTTGGAGGTCTAAAAGGGAAAAATGGTTTGCTGGACTGGGTCCCAAACCCCACTGCTGTGTGCAGCCTTGGGACTTGGTGCCCTGCCTCCCAGCTGCTCCAGCCATAGCTTAAAAAGGCAAATGTACAGTTCAGGCTGTAGCTTCAGAGAGTGCAAGTCCCAAGCCTTGGCAGCTTCCATGTGGTGTTGGTCCTGCAGCTGCTCAGAAGATAAGAATTGAGGTTTGGAAACCACCATCTAGATTTCAGAGGATGTATGGAAACATCTGGATGTCCAGGCAGAGGTGTGCTGCATGGGTGGAGCCCTCACAGAGAAACTCTGCTAGGGTAGTGCAGAAGGGAAACGTGGGATTGGAGCCCCTACACAGAATCCCCACTGGAGCATTGCCTAGTAGAGCTGTGAGAAGAGAGCCACAGTTTTCCAGACCCAAGAATGGTAAATCCACTGACAGCTTGCACTATGCACCTGGAAAAGTAGCAGTCACCCAACGCCAGCCTGTGAAAGCAGCTAGCCTGCAAAACCATAGGGACAGAGCTACCCAAGATCGTGGGATGTGATCTGGATGTGAGACATGGAGTAAAGGAGATCATTTTGGAACTTGAAGGTTTAATGACTGCCCTATTGGATTTCAGACTTCCATGGGACCTGTGCCTTCTATGTTTTGGCTAATTTCTGCCATTTGAGATGGATGCATTAACTGAATGCCTATATTCACATTGTATCTAGGAAGTAACTAACTTGCTTTTGATTTTACAGGCTCATAGGTAGAAGGGACTTGCCTTGTCTCAGATGAGACTTTGGACTTTGAGTTAGTGCTGGAATGAGTTAAGATGTTGGGAGATGATTGTAATGACATGATTGTGTTTTAAATTGTGAGGATATGAGATTTGGGAGGGACAGGGGTAGAATGATATGGTTTGGCTGTCTCCCCACCCAAATCTCATCTTGAATTGTAGTTCCCATAATCCCCGTGTGTTGTGGGTGGGTCCTGGTGTGAGGTAATTGCATCATGGGGCTGGTTACTCTCTTGCTGTTCTCATAATAGTGACTGAGTTCTCACAAGAGCTGATGATTTTATAAGGGACTTTTCTCCATTTTGCTTGACACTTCTCCTCGCTGCCACCATGTGAAGAAGGACATGTTTGTTTCCCCTTCTGCCATGATGGTACATTTCCTGAGGCCTCCCCAGCCACGTTGAACTGTGAATCAATCCTCTTTCCTTTACAAATTGCCCAGTCTCAAGGATGTCTTTATTAGCAGCATGAGAATGGATTAATAAAATTACTAAGAGTTGGGTGCCTATCTGGAGTTAGAAATTCTGATTTTGAAATAATTCCTGTTGTCTTACCAGAAATAATCAGCAAGATAGGCAAATGGACAGAGATAATGAAAAAGTAATAATGTGTTAAATTAATATACTGCTTAGCAGGTACTTTTTAAAATGCTTAACATATCTTATCTCATTTATTTTGTACTACAAAGCTATGAGTTGTGTGATGTTATTATCTCTATGTTAGGTATCTGAAATCAGAGGCATAGAAAGGTCATATGCCTAAGATCATGCATCTACTTAAAGATCAAACCAGGATTTGGATTCAAGCTCTTTTTAATGTTGTGTCCACATTGTTAGCCACATATTGCCTTGTGTGGATGGCTGAATTTTTATAAAATAGACATGACAGAAAAATAACAGGACAAGGATTTCGGAAGTGGCAGTGAGAGTGGTTTAATAGATACAATGTTCAATTAAATATTTTTAGAAACATTACAGAAAAAATGTAAAAAAAAGAATAAGAATGTTTAGTCTTTGCTTATGTGGGAGTACCTAGATTCACAAACGTTTTAATATAAAGGAATATTTTTCCTATTAGACTGAAATTATTATCAATGGGTTTATCCTAATCCAAACTATGTGTTACCCAAAAATAAAACTAAGTGTTGAAATCATCGGATTGATAAAAAATATGACACCCAGTCTTTCTTCTTATTCTACATTTATGCCACTTATTCTGTTCCCCATTTTGTGTTCATTGAGATAATCTTATAAGCTTTATTTTTATTTCTAGAATCCAAAATGATATCATACAATAAGTTTCATTTTTTTTGTAACTATGATTTTTAAAATATCATGTAAGCTACAATCGCAAAAATCACAATTTATTTAAACAACAACAATAAAATTCAGAACTACTAAACAATTAGCAAACATACACACACAGGGTATACATACAGGCTTTACTAAAGGTAACCTTAGAGGAAGTATGAGACAGTTTTAGTAGAGAACCATTAGAAGAACACGGTCTTTTAAAAAAGCTTCTAAACAAACAAACAAATCAAAAAACAAAAGCCAACAAACAGAAAAACCTCTTATGCTTCCTTCACTTCAAAATACATTGTTACGGATTGAGTTGTTCCTACCAAAATTATGTTGTTGCCCTAATCACTTAGTACCTTATTGTAATAATGTGACCTTATTTGGAAATAGGATCATTTCAGATGTAATTTGTTAAATTAAAGTGAGGATATACTGGAGTGGGTGGGCCCTTAATCCAATATAACTGCTGTGCTTAACAAAAGGGAAAATTTAGACACAGAAAAATATTGAGAGAGACCTCAATGTGAAGATGAAGGTAGAGATCAGGGTGATGCTTCTACAGCTATGGGATGCCAAAGATTGCTAGAAAAACACAGGAAGCTAGAGAAGAGAAATGGAACACATTTCTCTTACAGCCCTCAGAAAGAACCAATCCTGCCAAGACCTTGATCATAGACTTCTAGACACCAGAATTGTCAAACACTAACTGTCTGTTGTTTAAGCCACCCAGTTTGTGGTACTTTGATAGGGTTGCCCTAGCATACCAATACATACGTATATTATACATCTATGGGAATATACTGCATTTTTTTATTGGTCACAGAAAAATAGACATAAACGCTCTCTTATTTCTAGTCCAGAGTAGAAGTATCTTTATGGACATTCTCCCGTCAAAGACCACCAGAAATTCACCTGTCATTAGACAAACTTGAGTTTATTGGCTCCATACTATGAAGAAACAGCACACCATGAGGAATTTGGGAGCACTTTGTTGAGAGGATTTCAACAGAGGCTTGAGATTCAAGCTCGGATTTAGTGACTCTGGAGATGGTTCCAGGAAGTTTGGCCTCTACTCTACACTGAGAGTTACAAAGGAGAGTATTTTGAAAATTGTTATCTAAAAGGTGGAAGAAACAGATCCAGCTAAATCTTTAATTGGAAAAAACAAACAAACAAACAAACAAACAAAAAACTATAGAAGAGATAGGAGAAATGCATCTAAGCTATTTAGTAGTTTAGACAGCTTTATTGTTTTTGTTTGTGCTCAGAAATGAGTGTGGAGTGATATTATTTGTATTATGTTCCTTCATGAGCACAGACCTTGTCTGATTTTGGTGTTCCATAAAATTGTTTATGCTCAGAAGAAAAGCACCAGCGTCATATTATGCAGCCAGTCCAGCTTAGCTTATACTGGTGGGGCTGCTTCATTGACTCTCAGTTTAATTACTCACAAAATATTTTACTGACATGAAGAAAATCAATTCATTTGCTATTTAATCAGGTCAAGAAAGAACATACATGAACATCGGTATTAATGTTTTATTTATTCATACTTGAAGGTATGCTTTTTAAAACAAAAATTATTTAAAAGAGTAAATCATAAAATTAAAATGAAAATAATTGACTTCATATGTTTGCATTCAACCTGGAAAGGGGATTTGCTTTCTCACAGTAAAATAAATAAATAAATAAATAATATATTCCATTTTATGACAATATTTGTAAAATGCATCTGTAACATTTGCCATTAGCATTTTATTTCTAAAGGTTATGTGGAAAGTGGGGTTATTTCCATTGCTTTCTGTCTCTCTAATCATTGCAAGATTTGAGAAGAAATTTGTCCAACTTAAATAGGAGCTAGGAAGCTGGGAGGGAATGGGACAGGGAGAGTGAAAAATTATGTCTCCCCATAAAATTCATCACTCAGACTTCCTTGGTTTACATAAAATTTCTAGATGATAGATAACAGCAACCATCTCTGGTCTTTTACAATGCACAGAATATCTACCACTTAAAGTCCCTTAAAGATATACAATGTCCATTACCACTTAATGTCCCTTAAAGATATACAGTATTAGCTAGATCTTCGTCTAGTAAAAAGGACTGTCTTCTCTTAAAACTTTAGTATATGAATAATGAGTTTTATGAAAATACAAAGAGAATTAGGACTCATATTTAATACGTTGAGGTATGCTCCATAAAGAACTGTTTACCTGCTATATGTCCTTTGATATTACTGCAGAAACAGAATTTATACTGTCCAGTCTAATCCTTTCATGTTTTTATTGCTGATTATAGAAGTTGGATGACTTGGTTCTACTTTACTTAACTTTATAGTGGATGTCACTAAGCCTTCTGTCATTTACACGTCATATATGATGTCTCTTGTGTGGAAAGGTTGTCTCTACCCTATTATTTACTCACTTTTAAACTACTGTGTTTCTCTAAATATCTGAATTTTTGTTATCACTTTAAACATTTTAAACAGCAGATTTTAAGTTTGTCTAAATCATGAGAAACTAAAATTCAAGCTACTAGACTCACATGAAGACATGCTTGGCATTTTCACATTTTTGTAAACATCTATATCAACTTACAGCTCTTAAAACAGCAGTATTCTTTAAGAAGTTTAACATATGAATATATGAAGTTTATCATAATGAACTTGATATCGAAAGTCATTCATCCAGTGGAAAGTCCATCCATCCATCCAATGGAAAAAGGAGATATATGGAGATATATCTATCTATCTATATATGGAGATATATCTATCTATCTATATATGGAGATATATAT
>NW_012106587.1:825384-859392 GCF_000951045.1 Mandrillus leucophaeus
TTTTTTTAAGTAGAGGTGGGTTTTCACCATGTTGGCCAGGATGGTCTCGATCTCTTGACCTCATGATCCATCCACCTCGGCCTCTTAAAGTGCTGGGATTACAGGCATGAGCCACCGTACCCAGTGGTACAATTTAGTGGGAACCTCAGCATTTTTGATTTTCTGAGTTGATGACATATTTGTAAAAATCTAATAAAAAACAGGTTCTTAATTGTTCCTACCAAATATGTACGCAAAAAAATGTGCTTTAGCTTCTTAACATTAATTTGAGAGAATATCGTTTTCAGCAAATAAAACTTCAAGGAAATAAAGAAGCATTATATATATTTTTAAATACAACTAAGAAATACAATACAATGTGATTCTCTGTAAGGAGACCAACCATACTTTATAGCATTTTTAGGAAGGCTTTCAACAGTTCCTCAGTGTGCACCAGGTTTAAGTTCTATAGATCACAAAGCCTTTTAGTATCTTATCCCAGCCTATGGAGATGTTATTTCAAATTAGTGAACTTCATTTAACACATCCCAATTTTCATCACAAATTAGCGTGATAACTAACACATTACATATTAACACAAGCATCTTTGAAATTGGGATGAGTTTTTCACAATAATGATGTCTTAAAACACTTTATCGGAATTTAACTGTCAATTTTTGCTCTCTGTATTAGTTTCCTATAATGGCTGTAACTAATTTTCACAATCTTAAAACTGCACAACTTTATTATTTTATATATTTGGAGGCCCAAGTCTAAAATGCGGTAGGTGTTGCAGGGTTGTGTTGCTTCTGAAGACTTCTATTTTCTTGCCTTTACTAGATTCTAGAGGCTGCCTATATTCCTGGGCTCGTGACCCCTTCCTTGCATCAATCCAAACTCCAGCTTTCATCTTCATGTCTCCCCTTCCTCCTTTAAACATCTTGCTTCTGTCTTATAAAGGCCCTTGGAAGACCCAGTTAGGGCCTACCCAGATGAAATAGGATAAGCTAACCACATCAAAATCCTCAACTTAATCACATCTGCAAAATCTTATCGGCCACATAAGATAGCACTCACAGGTTTCCAGAATTAGGAGCTGGATATCTTCAATGGGGAGGTAGTGAAGGGAGTGGGAGGGCATCAGTTTTTCTACGACCCTTAATGGCACATAAAATAAACTCCCTTAAAGTCGGTAGCATATTATAATTCCTTAAATGTGGTAATGCATCTCCTTCTTCTCTGCATTTTGTGTTCCACTCATATTGATTTGTTTTCAGTCTCCTGAACTTTCTCACCTTCTGGCCCTCATCCTTCTAGAAAGCTCTCCCCATCCCCTTCTGTATCCCACATGTCTAACCTCGATAATGTCTGATGACTCCTTATGGCTCACTCCAAATATCACCTGTTCAGTAGGCTTTCCAATAGCACTGAAGATATCTTAGTTGCCCTTATATTTGACTGTGTTACTTTTCTGTGCTGAATAACAACTAATCACAAACTTATATATTTAATACAAGTCACATTTTTTATTTTACAATTTCTGCAAGTCGGAAATCTGAATGGCTTAACTGAGTTCTCTACTCATGGTCTCACAAGACTGAAATCAAAAGGTTGACCAGGACTGTGAGCTAATCTAAGGCTCATGTTTCTCTTTCAAGCTCACTGGCTGTTGGTAAAATTTAGTTCCTTGTGATTTTAGAACTCTGATCTTTCTTCCTTACTGGCTGTTTAGAGTGTTCTCGGCTGCTGCAAAGCACATGCCATTCCCTGTCTCATAGAGCTTTATAAAATACAGCTTTCATTTGCTTCTTTGAGGCAAGTAGGATAATGCCTCTGACTTCCTTTAAAGTCTTACCTGATTTAGTCAGGCACACTCAAGATAATGTCTCTTATGATGAACTCCCTTATGATTCTGGGACTTAATTATATCCACAGTCTTGTCTTCTCTTCCGTAATTATTATTTACTTCCGTAAATAATTACGGAGTGACATTCAATTATATTCACATATCTTACCCATGTTGATTTATTTATTTAAGAGAGAGAGTCTCACTTTGTTTCCCAGGCTGAAGTGCAGTGGCTCAATCACAGCTTGCTGCAGCCTTGACCTCCCAAACCCAAGTGATCCTTCCATCTTAGCCTCCCAAGTAGTAACTGGTACTATAGGTGTACATCACCACCTCTTCACACCTCTAGGGGCCTCACTATATTGCCAAGGCTAGTCTCAAACTCCTGGCCTCAAACAATCCTCCCACCTCGGCCTCCCAAAGTGCCGGGAATACAGTTGTGAGCCACTGCACCCAGCCTCACCCACATTTAAAGCGAGGGAATTATGTAGGGTATGTACACTAGTGGTGGAGATCTTGGAAACCATATTGGAATTCTACTTACATAATGACTCTTTAGCACAGGAAATTGACCATGTTTACCACTTATTGCATTTCTTTACTTGCCTATTTGAACCTATCATTGTTCTTTTAAACACCTGCCCCCCACCTCCCACATCTATCACAGTGCTTGCCACGGAGTAAGAGCTCATTACATATTAGTATAATGAAATAATATACAAATCAACATGATATGGGGGTACAGTGAATTCATGTGTGTTCTGTAAAAGAAAATATCATGAGTATTTTCTCATATACATTGTTGTTCAGCTACATAATGTTTATAATGTACAAAATTATTTACAAAGCAACAGCTAAATTAACTTCCCACTAGCAAAGCAAAACACCTAGTGTCACAATTAAATATTTAGCAGTAGGTAATTAGAAAGAAAGAGTATGCATGGGAACTTTTCATTAAAGACAATTCATTTTTTCTGCATGAGTAGAAGATGTTTATTCAATGCAATTTCCCTTACTTCACAAAAACTTTGATTATGATAAAATAATGTCGAGAAATGTATTACTTGCAATACATTTCAATCTCATAATAGTTTCAGAAAAAGATCTTGTTTCTATTTGAATTCTCCATACTGCTAAGCATTGTTCTTGCAAAAAGTAGCCACTTAATAGTTTTTTTTTTTAATTTTTTTTATTGAAGGACATTTTTATTTTTATGTTCTTGGGAAGTAGTTTTTTATTTTCACTATCTTTTTTTTTTTTTTTTTTGCTGTACTTGGAAATTGAAGTACTGAGTATCTCCATTTTGGTACAGTTTTATTGCTCTTATTTTATGGACACTAATGATATCAATTTGGTGCCTTTACTCTACACATTGTTGATATCCTCAGCAGCTTCTAGGCAGGTCCTCTTACAATTTTTCTTGTGATCAGAATTGGGAGAGTCACAGGGACACTGGGATATTATAATTTTTCATACTACTATGGTACTTCTCAACTTTGAAAACTTTGTGTTATACCCTTTTCCCTGCACTTGTGAAGTTACTGAGAAAACCCAAGCAGTTCAAGGACTTAATGATGACTGTATATTTTCTGCTTTAAAGTATTCAGTCAGGCCTTTGTAGAACCTATGTTTGTACCTATGCACTATACATTTTAGTGAATAAGTGACATTATTTTTAAATATTTTCCAAATAGCTAACATCTAATTATTTTTACTATGCCTTGAAAACTGACACTCAAGTAATAATTTTGCTTTGTTGAAAAAGTTTGTGCTGCTTATACTGAGCTTTTTGTCTGATACGGTTTCTCTTGAATCAAACCATCCTATTTCTTAAATACTTGTGTACATTTCACACATTGGCAATCACTTTATGCAATTAGATTTTCTGAGTGAAATATTTTAAAAATTCAGGACTGAAGTGTTTCTATTAAGATTAGATGCTTATTATAATGTTCTTTTATGGAGTTATTTGTTTTGAGAATAGCAAGAAATCCATCAAACAAAGCTTACAGTGGTAGCAACCTCCAGGGTACCAGAAATAAAACATAGGGAGCATCAAATTGTTAATAATCTACTTTCTTAATTGCAATGTCTTCAGAGAACATTGTTGAACAAGAAGTGGGAAGTATGAAGAAACAAAATATAATTTTTTAAAATGCTGTCACTTATCATTGCTGCCTGCTGGTACTTTGTTAGATGAAGCATAGAAATCATAAATAACATTTATTTCTTAAATTGTAATGTAGAGGGAAAGAGAGAGAGTCACAAGCATAATATGAAAGAGAATAGAGAATAAATTGGATGCATTTATGCTGAAATATGCCAGGTGAATGACAGCAGTTGCAAGAATTGGTTCATTCAATAAGCACTGGCATTTTGATTCTTTCCTTTCCAAGTCATCACTGTGAATTTGGGCCTTGCAAAGCTAGTAATCCTTGTGAGAATGGAGCTGTGCGTAAAGAGAAAATGGATTTGGAAATGTTTCCCCTTGAGTTCCAGTGCCAGTGTGCCAGCTTTGCAGGTCCATGCTGTGAGATCATTGTCAATGAGCGCAGTTCCAGCCCTTGCCTGCGTGGATATTGCTATGATAGTGAGTTCCTTCAGCGGCTGCAATTGTGGTAGAGCAGACCAATGTAGAATCTAACATAGTAATGGGAGAGTTTAGGATTTAACCAGGATTATTTACTGACTTTAGCCTGGCTTGAACATCAAAGTCAATGTCGGTTATCTTCACTAAGTACCCCCAATTTCTGACAAATCCATTCATATTTTTGTGAGTGCAGCAAACGAGGAAATCTGATGAAATGTGACTTTTTCTTTCTTGTGTGAGAATTAGCCTTTGAAAATTTGTTTGAAATGGTAGAATTTAAAAAAATATTCACTTTTAGGCATGAGAAAGCATTGTTTACAATATTCAAAGTAATATTAGTTTAACCTATTCTATACATATACACCCCACACACTCACATTTCTTCCTACTGAAATTTATATTCCTAAGAAATATAAATTTATAGAGGAAAAAGAAGACAGGAAGAAAAGAAGGAAAGAGGGAAAAGTAAGATGGAAACATGGATTTTTCTGTGGAAGAATATGCCTAAAATGGGTAATTTTGTTTAGACGCAGGAAAATGAAATGACATTATACACAGAATGTGGCTGAGGCATGAAGAGGAGAAACAGAAATAAACAAAGGTCTAGAAGGGTGTTGCAAAAAAGTATCTTATTTGTTTTTATCTCACCTTCTTTAAAACATATTTCTACATGATCCCTCAGTATATGAGTAAATAGTTACAATTAAAACCTCATTTCAATAGAAAGTTATGTTATTGTCTTTTTATTTAGAAATAGTAGGATTTAACTCAAATTTTAAATTTGTTTCTTAAAACAAGTGCTCTGCAAATAAAAGCCAATATCAAGGCAACTGAATGTTGTAAATTGGGTGAAGCCATCCAGATATAAAACAACAGGTAGTGGTGGGGTCCTAGCAAACTGAAATATCTATATAGATACTAATATCATGTTAATTTTCTAACATTGTGCCAGCTAAGCAAAACAGTTCTGTGGACTATATGCCATCTGTTTGCTGCTCTTGCTATAAATCACCAAGCTATTATTTCTGTTCCAGACTTTGGCACTTCAAAGATTGTATTTTAAGATTTCTGAAATTCTCAAATTACCTTGAAATAAGTCAGTATTGTATCATTTCTGAGCTCAAACCTACAGGTATCTGGTGAGGAATGATACTTTAAAAAGATTCATGTCTTTTTAACTATCGCATGGCTGAGAGAGAAGTTAGAGATTTTTTGTTTTTGAAATACGTAGGCAGCCCTACTATAATGACTACATATAGGCAATTTAAATTTAAGTTGTTCACATTGATTAACAATGTATTATATTTAACTTTTAGAAGTTCTTTGTAAATATTTTAATGTATATTTTTCCAAGATAAGAAAATGCAATTTATAATGTGTTACTTATAATGCAATACTGCCTATTAAAATTTTGATACCACAATATATTATGGGAAATGTAAAATTTGAATACCTAATATATTAATGTATTTCATCATATAATCATTCATAATATATTTTGGACCCGATCTAATGATATTTAGGTACCAGGGAACCAAAATATTTATTAAAATTTATATCACACATGTAGAATGTTATCAGAATGAAACTAAGACACTAGATTCTTCATACTTTCTCTAAAATAAAATATATAAACTTTCTGAATTCTAGTTAATAGTGATACAGATAGGAGACAGGGAAATACTGGTTAGAAGAAGGTAGTTCCCTGGCAAAGGTCGCATCCTCAAGCCTGGATAACTGTGGCCATACATGAGAACAGGGATTCCTGTTTTTCCACCCAAAAAGTTGCCTTTTGCCTGCCGTGCTCCCTATCCTGTACCCATATAAATGCTGAACTCCAGACTCCAGAGTGAACCGGAAGATGAGGAGATAAGACAAGCAGACGAACGGACTATGCAGCAAAGAAAGAGAGAAGAGGAGGATCATCTGAATACAAAGAGTTCAGGAGTGGTCAGAGAAGAGTTTGGCCACTGTACGGCCCAACTCCAGGGGAAGATTATCTTCCCACTCCATCCCCCACTTGCACTTCCCCATCCATCCTGCTGAGAGCCACCTCCACCACTCAAGACCTCTCATTCATCCTTCACGCCCATGTGTGACCCGAATCTTCCTGGATGCTGGGCAAGAGCTCGGGATACAGAAAGCTGTCACAATGACCCTCTGCCCTTGTGAAAAGAGAGAGGGTCCATTGAGCTGGTTAACCCTTAAAGCCATCTGCGTACAGCAAGGCTAAGAGAACATTGTAACACTGGGGTTTCAGGCACCCATCCCTAGACACTACCACAGGTCCAGAGTCCAAAGCACTCGCCCTGGACTCTACACCTGCCTATCTGCGTGGTATTCCTCCCGCAAGGGGTTTTAGCAGCTGCGCAACTGAACAGGCCAGCCATACCCCTGTTGCATGTCCTGCCAGAGGGATCAGGGAACTCTACCATGTCAATAGTACTTATTACAGGACTATATATGAGAAAGCACACGTATATATGTGTGTTTGTGTGTGTGTGAGTCTGTAAATCTTGAACACCATTATATGGTTGTTCACCATTTTGTTGCTACAGTTTTTTTTGTTTGTTTTTTTGTTTTGTTTTGTTTTGTTTTTTTGTTTGTTTGTTTTTTGAGATGGAATCTCGCTCTGTCTCCCAGACTGGAGTGCAGTGGCATGATCTAGACTCACTGTAACCTCTGTCTCCCAGTTTCAAGCAATTCTCCTGCCTCAGCCTCCCGAGTAGCTGGGACTACAGGCATGGGCCACAAGCCCGGCTAATTTTTTTATTTTTAGTAGAGATGGGGTTTCACTGTGTTGGTCAGGCTGGTCTTGAACTCCTGACCTCAAATGATCCTCCCGCCTTGACCTCCCGAAGTGTTGGGATTACAGGTGTGAGCCAACATGCACGGCCTGCTGTTACAGTTTTAAAATACCTCTGTATATTCCACCAAAAAGTTTTGTCACATTTCAAACTTTCGTTCAGTACAACCAGTATATATGATGTCTGGTACATAGTTAAGTATAAAATGAATAATACATCCAGATTCATAGAAGGCCTATTTTAAGAAAATTTGGCCTCAAAATAGTAGCATGAAATATTTATAAACACAGACTAATACCATTGCAGTTGAAATAGGAAATATTCCTTTGTACCCCTTGCAGGGTGTGTGACAGGGGGAGTGGCTTGCTTCTTCAGTGCCCCGTTCCTCTAGGAGAGTATATAGATGGGCAGGATGTGGGGCTCTGACTCTACATCCTGAGGATGTGGGGTGGATGTGTAGGGGTGGATGTGTAGGGGTGAATGTTTACAGCTCCTGAAGCCCCAGTGGGTGTGTGTTAAAGGGTGCTCATTTAGTTTTGCTCTTTTAGTTTTGCCATCTCTAGGCGGCTTGTGATAACCAGCTCAATTAGACCCTCTGCCTTGTCACAAGGACAGAGGACTTTCTGTATACTAGGTTCTTGCCTTGGTGTACCAGAAGAATCAGATCACAACTGGGCTTGTAGAATGAGTGCAAGGTTTTATTGAGTGTAAGTAAATCTAAGACAATGGGAGCTAGAAGGGACATGGTTTTCCAAGGGAAAACCTCAGACTGCTCGGCGGCCTGGGCTCTCCTCTGACTGCCCTGGCAGTACTGCATGTCCTTCTGGGACTCGGTGGCCTGCCAGCATGCCGGTGCTTGTCGGGGCATTCCTCTTGATGTCCAGCCACCTGTGTGTTCCTCCACTGATGGTACACCTCTCAATGTCCAGGTGTACTGTGTCTTCTTCCCCTGATGTGTTCCTCACTATATCCAGACACATGTGTCTCTGCCTGCTAGGGTCTCTGGGGTTTTTATAGGCACAGGATGGGGGTAGGGGGGGCCAGGGTGGTCTTGGGAAATGAAACATTCTGGCATGAAGGCAGGAGTATCGGTCCTCACCTAGGTCCATGGGGGTAGAGCCGTAGCCAGGGACCATGCCCTCCTCTACCCAGCACTTCCCTTCCCCCTTCTGTATCATTTAAAAGGACCACACTCCTCCCATCCCAGCACTTCCACATCACAGTGACTAGATTCCCTGTTAAAAACAACAACAACAATGGAGAGCAAGACTATGTGTGTAACATGTCTTTCCTATGAAATGGTTATTGGCTATCACATAGCCCCACAGTTAACAAATTACATGTGAGAAAAACGCTCTACTTTTCGTTACTTTGTTTTAAATATTTAAATTGTTTCTATCTTCTTTGCAGTATCCAATTTCCCTTTGGTATCCAATTTAGTTCTCTAGGTTCTCTTCTGGCACTTAGTCCATTGAGTGATTTTTATTCCAGAACAAAGTATTAGAAACACGTTCCTTGTCTGTATTAATCTATGCTAGAAACACATTTATTGACAATAAAAGCATGCTTTTATATATTTAACAGTCTGTTTCCAGATACTTTGTTTGTTCAAAGTTACCTTTTGTTGTCTTTTGCCTTTAATGTAATTTATAATTTGTCTTCATAGAACATGTAACATCAATGCTGAAAGTTAATTTGACTCCTTGTTTGTTACTTGTCAGAATGCATCAGTATCCAAACTTAAATAATAACTATAAGTGTAATTTTAAATATTGTTATGATTGATGACACTCCACAATGTCTTAATTATATATTGTATAATATGTGGTTTTAATTTGTTAAAATACAAAATACCATGTGTAACACAGAAAGAAGCACAGACTGACATCATTTTATCACATTAATTCATTTACAAATACATATGTTTATTTATTAATAATTTGTAGTCAATGACAGGTTAAAAACTAGGTGCTAGATAAAAAAAAAGAAAGTACAACAGAAGTAAAATCCTGTCTAAGGAGCTGCCTATTCTTGTGTATTTCACTAGTCTCTTGTGGATGTCTATTACTACCCTGTTCTCCTTAGAGGCCCTAGTTACATATGCTGTACAAAACATGGCTGCAGAAATCTAGAAGCTAGATAAATTTCTCACAGTGCATTAAAAATTTTGTTGCCACTGAAGACCTAAGCATTTAATGAGAATAATAGCAAGTACATTCACAGAGGCGTAATGGCAGTATAGATTTCATGGTAAATCTCAGGGATAATGAAGAACTTAGGGACTGACTGTAAGTAGTTATAAATTGGTGCCTGCTCCAACTGCAATTCATACTGTCACTACTTCCTTGAGAGGCTTCAGACACCATTCTTTTTCATCATTAATGGTAAAATGAAGAACAAATTTTGATCATTATTTTAAAAAGATTTTGATGAAACGTGAAAGCTCTTTTTAACTAAGACTTAAGTAAGTAGCTCATCATCAACTTCGAGATCACAATGCACTTTACATAGAACTTTAACAACTGAACAGTTAAGGTCTTGTTTATTAAACCTTAAACAACTTGGGAAGATTAAATGATACAAGAGTAACCTATTTATCATATATATTGAGTACTGCCAAAAACAAGAGAGAGCAAATAAAATTGCATATTTTCATTGTTGCTTTGCAAACTGTTAACAAATGTCCATTGCAATTGTTCTTATTTCAACTAATTGAAGTTTTTTATTTTTATTTTTTTTTATTAAGTTAAATAGAACTGAGTAAGATGGTTATTTAGAAAATACTATAGAGGACTATGTAATAGATTAAATATGATAATGCACACTTTATTTGGTTAAAAGCAAAATATATAAGTGATTATAGAATTTTAGACTAATTATCTTTACCTGTACTGAGGTTAAAGGAATGTTAAGAGTTTTCTCTTTTCTGTTGTTTCCAGTGGTTGATGGCTTTTCCAGCTTATGCAATCCAGGCTATGTTGGAACAAGATGTGAACAGGACATTGATAACTGCATCCTGAATGCCTTTGAGCACAATTCTACCTACAAAGATCTGCATCTCGTTAGTATCCACTGGTCTTTTATATACCTAAATGTGGACTAATATAATTTAACCCCTACCTACAAATAGAGTGAGCTTTTGCCTATGTGTTAGGTTAGTATATATATTACATATGCTTACTTCTCAAGATTAGAAAACAGAAACTCGGGCAATATATTTTGTTTTTTTTTTTTTAATGTAGTAAAACATGTTCTATTCTCCACTCTATACAGGTTGGCTTAACTATTATATAACAAATAGTTCACTTATTGTATTCACAACTTGTGGCAATATTGAATTTGTATAAAATTTCAGAAATTATTCTGAAAGGCACTGTGTGAGTCTTACAGCCACCTATTTTTATCTAACTCATGGTATTACATTCACACATATATTTCATTATCATTATCTTAAATTTCACTCTGACCTCCATCTCATATAACATATTTCTAGTTTCCTTCACTCATCGGTTGGTGCTGTCCCTTCAGTACATATTCATTTGTCACTGCCTTTGTCACAAGCATGTTCCATTCTGCCTTAAACGATCTGTGACACGGTTGGCAATTGATTTGGGATCCCCTCCGGCTCCTCATTTCTCAGAAAGCCTGACATAAAAAATATCTACTCAAGGTGGACTCACTCACTGACTGGCTTCAGAAAATAAACAGCATACAACACAATGCTGTTTGTGCTACAATACTAATCCAGGCTTATAGTTTATTACTTAACAACAGAACTGATATTTGCAAGAGGACTATACTTGTTGAAGTTAGAAAACAAAGCTTTGAAAGCAAACCTTTGAAAAGTCAAAATATGGTTTCAGTCAACACATATTTTGACTATCAGTGCACTGACATTGTTTTTTTACAATCAAAGGAACACTTGTGGCAAACTGATTTTTCCCACAAGGACTGCAGATACCTAAAGGAATAACTGTAACTCACATTTAGGTATCCATGACCAGAAACAGAGTTGCTCCAGAGGTTGTCTAGCCACTTTTCAGGTATTTGTGGCTGTCTGGATGCTTGGTCTTGGTCCATGTCACATGCTTTATCTAAGGCAGTTATGTTAATCACATCCCATTCTTGCGGATTCCTTTAGAAATGGACATACGACACTACGTTGGTCTCTGAGGTCTAAGGCAGTCATGTTAATCACATCCCACTCTCGGGGATTCCTTTAGAAATGGACATGTGACACTATGCTGGTCTCTGAGGCAAGGGAGGCACTCTTTCTGAGGAAAGATTTCCTCACCTGCTCTTAGCATGTAAGTAAGAAGTACACATGACCTCTCCTATACCTTCTAACATCTAGATTTATGTAGTTACTGTTACCATTTTGATGTCCTAAAGCAAAATGGGGGGTGTAGTCAATTAGACTATCACTATTAACCATTTAAATAATAATATAATAAACTATTAGTCTATTATTAGTGAGTACCCTGAAAACAGCAGATCTTAGAGATAGAACAAATCTGGTCTGTGATCAACTGTTGAATTCTTGACTGAACTTTTCAGGTTGCCTGCCCAACCTCTGGACCTAATATATTTGATCCTTATGGCCTCTTATTTAGTATTGCTTAAGTCAGAGTTCCTTTTACTTGCAGGTAAATCGTCTAATGTACACATCCATAATGTAATTAAGCTCTTTTTTTAGGCTGTGATTTTGGCAGTAACTTCAGCAATAATATGAGTTTATTACAGAAGAAAGAACCCCATACCTGTAATCATAAGAGTTCACTTCTAGACCTGACACTGCCACAAATATTCTGTGGGACACTAAGCCAGTCATTTGACAAGTCAAGGGATACCACTGTAGATGCTGCCTTATACCAAATAACAGAACTTCCAAGTATATTATTGTCTCATTTATCTATTTTATGAATTGCCACTAAAAAGCTATTCCAACTAACTCTAGTATCAGCTTAAAATCTTGACTCCTTTTTCCAGAAATTATGATAATAAGAATATGGGGTCGGGGAGGGGGAAGCAGAAAGAAACAGGTTGAAGAAGAGATAAAGTTCTCATCTTATTAACTGGTTTAAATATATTTTAACATAAGGAGACTATTGAAATTATCTAACTCCTAACTGTAAGTCATATATCAACTTCAAGAACAGAAATGTCATCGTACTGGTGATATCCTTTCAAGAAAAGGTGTTATGGAGACCACAGATTGCTTAAAACATTAAAGTTCAAAGCATTTCATAACTTTCAGATATTGTGTCTGGGGCCTAAAGACTACCCTCAGGTTTGATAATGTACAAGAAGAACTGAGAAAAACTGCTTTACTTCTTGCTAGGGCTTATTACAATAAAAGTTACAGATTAAAATTAGCAAAGGGAAAGACACATAAGATAAAGTCTAAGAGAAAGCAGGTACAATCTTCCAGGTGTTATTCTCCCATTGGAGTTACATGAAAGTACTTGAAATATTTTCACAGAAACAATGTAGGGCAACCTATATAAAGTGTAACCAACCAAGGAAGCTCACATAAGCCTTGTTGTCTATGGTTTTCCTTGTAGGTCATTCATGATGACATGAAGCACCTGCGTAACTGACCTTAGCTAATCAGTCTCCAGCTCCTGCAGGCGCCAAGCTGATGCAGCATGGCCCAAAGCCCCAGGCATATAAAAAAAGGGCTGCCAGCATAAATCACATCTAATTAGCATAAACTATTTGGCACAGCTCGAGGTCTCAGGTATCAAAGACATTATTATCCGTCAGGATATTCCAAATTCAGAGGTTATCTCCCAGGAACCGGTAAAGTGCCGGTCCTTTCAATGTAATATATATAGGCTTGAGCCCTCAATTTTGAGTTAACACTTTCTTGCACAAATTTCTTGTTAAATATTAATTTTTTGTGTATGAATAAATAGTATATTATTGGAAAACAATGCATGCTATAATAATAAAACAAAAATAGTACAAAGATACTAAGTCATATAAAAAGAGCCAAAACTCATATTTTTAAGACAAAGCCTAGAATGGACATCATACATAATTTTTTGAGTTTCATATTTACTTGTTTTTAGTAACTCATTGGTAAAAGAAAAACTATAAAATGCTGAAGCATTTGAATTGGAAGATAAAATTAGAAGGGCACAGAGTTGGATTTTTCTGCAGAATATTTAATACTCTTAAAAAACAGGAAGATGATTTATTTAATCTATAAAACATTCGCATTTGCCTAAAGAGTCACTGACCTGATTGTTGTATGAGCCAGACCGTCCAGATCAACCCAGGCAATCCCACTGACATGTGGCTTGCATCTTCTTTGAACCTGGCACGTGTATAGCTTCAAATTAACATTTTTATACTTACAGCATTTTCTTTTGATTACATTGCAGCATCATGATGTTGAATTTAAATGAAAAGCAGAAAATAAGAAGACTTCAAATCCACAGTAGGAAATGATTTGTAACAATGAGCCAGTTTTCTTCTTTTCCTTTCTTTATGGTTCAGTAAATCTAAGAAAACAATAGGAGGAAAAAAATAATCTTCTGAATGTCTAGCATATAATATAATACAAATGTTAAGAATGTATATAGTAAGACCTATTCCCTAGTGCAACTTTCTTAGGTATATTTGAAAATAACTATTTCTTTGTGGTTATTTAAATATGCATGATCAAATTAATCTAGTATTTCCCCCTCTCATTTTAGTTTTGTTTTCCTCTGTATCTTACATGAATAATGAATGCTTAATTTTAATAACAGCAGAGGAAGCAAAAATAGTGTAGTAGAACTAATGTGGAAAGAACAACTCTGCAATATATAAATATACATACATATATATAAATATCACACACACACACATACATGTATACTACAGGTTTAACTTTCCCCCCAAACATTCAGATGCAAAGACAAACTGAATTTATATGTGTTCTAAAAAAGAAATAAAACTACCTTTACCTTCATCCACCATATGGTTGAAAATCCGTGTCAGTTATTTGAGAGTTGCTCATTTCCTTCCCTTGGGATTCGAGTAAACCCTGGGGGTAGATCAATCCAGAATTAACGGGGAACAGCCATTGCTATACAGTTCATCTTGGCTCCTACTAAAATGCCTATATGGTATCTCCATTCTCCTTTCAAAAATATGTTAATCTGTGAAATGGTTTCAATCCTTGCCTACCAAATATGGCTACCAGGACCTTCTCTATACCCTTGCCTTCAAGGGCATGATGCTTAGCTAATCGGTGGTCAGGTTCCAGTTGTGTCATCAGTATACCAAGTTGGAGCCACAAAAACCTCTAGGTTCTGTTCTCTCTCCAGAAATACAAACTCCCCATCAGTGCGGAATCAATCCAACTGTACTCTGTCCAAATACTAAAGCCTTCATTTCTTTCATACCCTCCTTCTCCATAAAGATTTGCTTAATCACATTTGTTGGAAATTAACACAGAAAATCTGACTCAGAGCTTCAAAGTTCCAGAATTCTCAAAACACAAAGAGCCATCTAAATATGCCTAGAGAAAGGAAAAATTCAATTTTTGTAGCAAAAAAAAAAAAAAAAAAAAAAAAGAGAGACAAAAGCACATTTAGTTCTAATTAATTTATTAGATTAGACATTTTAATTTGTTTATCAGTTTCTTCCATAAAATGTAGTAGCTGGACTCAGTTGTTCCAAAACAGGGAGTTGCTTTTGGAAAGACACATGCTTAAAATTCTGATTCAGATGGTGGGTCCAGGCATCTAGATAATTTATAATGCCTTGTGATTTTGATATGTACTTCTATTTGAAAATCTTTGAACTAGTTATCTAGATAGCACTTTCTAGCTCTAAATTTCTGTGATATTCTGAGTAAAGCACAAAGATTTCTATTTCATGTATACTGATAATTCACAATTTATTTATCTCCTTAAAAAAGAAATAATGGATGATCTGAAAAATCTGGAAAATGGTAAAACTGATTTATCCTCTCTGTTTTTAGCAGCATATTTCATGGCATCTTTCTTTCATAAGTACTATTTTCTTGTGGATTCTTCCATCTGTTTTAATGTTTTTGTCTTTAATACAAAAGGAATAAAATCTATTTTTTCTATTCCAATCCTTTTGTAAGGGAGATAATAATATATGGTTTTCTCCTCACTATTGTAATAACTTAGTGAAGTGTTAGTCTCCCTATGTATTGACATTTACTAATCAGAAAATCCATACATGAAATTATAGCTTCTCTTAGAGGCTGGATATAATGTTTCAAATCATTATGAGAGTATTAAAAATATTCGATGACTGATTAATTATAATGATATCCAAAAGGTTCACTTAAGTCTGTTGATTACATCTCTTGTTGCAGCATCATCAGTAGTTATTATGCAGCCAAAACTTGAACTAAACCTTGATGTATTAGCTAACTTCCAAATCTATTGTTAAAAGAGGCACTGCAGTGACTAGGTAACAGAAAATGAAGCTTTTTGGTCATGCCCATTGTAAATAGCCTGCTATGTTTATATAGAATAAAATCTGCCTACAATTTATTACTCAGATCTCTACTTTTTATTATACTGATCTTCCCTTTAAGAATTTATTGAGCATAATTTAATGTTACATTTATAACTATAGTTAACTATGATAGGGGTCAGCTTTCTATCATTTCTACAATAAACTCGATTATGGAATCCTTTTCCCTGTATGATCTAAGACTAAAATAGAAGTTAAGTTCACTCATCTAATGACCTGTATAATTATCTTAATATGTTCTCCCTCAATGGTCAGTTTTAATCATAGTTACTATGCCTATCTGAAGCAACCTCATTTCTTCCTTTTTAAACTACTGTTTTGAACCTATGATGGCTCTGAAACTGATGATTAAATTTATCAGGATTACATGCAAAATAAAAGCAAACAGAACCTGAGAAAAAGACTTGTTGATTCACCTGAGTAAACAAGTATGTGAGCTTTAATGCTTTAGACTTCAGAAATCTCCTCTGGAAGCTGAAACATATTTTCCCTTCTTTCTTATTCCAAGATTCATTACAGAGACGAGAGGTTTACAGATGGCTGAATTTTGAGGTTTAAGAAATCCATGAAGCAGTATTGAATTTTATAAATAATATGTGAGGACATAACAGATCACTGAGAGGAATTTTCCATTTTCAGATTTTCTAACAAAAGTCAGCACTTTCCAGAAATTATCTAGCTTAAAAATGATTTAGAACTGATTGAATACTATTTCCATTTCCAATATTAGCCAAAGTGCATAAAGAAATGAATTTATTTTGAAAGAATTATGAGACAAATTAAGCTTATTTCAAAACAAATACTGCACTTTACCATTATTACTTGTGATATTTGCATAACTATAAATGGGACTCATCTCTGAACTTCCAAATTTATTTATGAGAAGTCAATCAATAGTTACATTCTACAGGAATTCCACTTTTTCTCCTGGAAAACCTTTATATGCCATTTATATAGATACCATTTTTAATCAGTTGACCATATAAAAAGTGGTTCTAAAAACTGCTATGTTGTGGACATTGTGTTCATATCATGCATTTAAGGGCATCATAGAGCCATAAAATCACACTTTCTTTCAGAACAGATTGATTTTAGCAATTTATTAACTTAATAGCTTTTAAAAGGTAGTAGATCCTTTATTTCCATCAGTAAATAACTCCATTGTGTTCTAAGTCTGTTTATTTCTAACCACCTCATTTGTCTGCATTAGTTTTATTAAAAGTAAAAAATAAATAGGACATTTAGGATTTGGCAGTTGATAGATACATGCGTAAACAAGCATATGTGCAAGTATGCATGTACATTTGTGTGTACCTACACAAAAAAGAGAATATGTGTATCTCTCTTCTTTAGTGTTCTGCCAACCATCCTATGATAAATAGAGTATAACACTTTTCTAAAATCCAGTTCTTGAGCTGAAACCAGTTATTTCCTACAATAAACCCGCCTGGGTTATAGTGTGTGTGTGAGTGTGTGTGTGTGTATGAAATACATATTCTATATTATATTTTTATATTTATAAGAAAAGAAATAAAATATAATTTATATATAAGAAATATGTAATCTATAAAATGTCATGTATAAAAATATTTTTATGCATTGCATACTTCTTAAGTATAAACTATATATGATATAGTATAACATAATATAAAATTTTATATTACATGTTTCTCATATATATTATAATATATATTATATATATAGTATATATATTACAGCAAGCCAGTAAAGAGCCTCTTTCTGTAAATTGATGAAGAACATTGATTTGAACTGATAGAGAATGATCTATGGCATCATCTTGACTACAGTAGGGTTAAATTTTGTAGTGTGCTCTTTAAAACCAAAAGTCTGCTTATAGAAGTGAAGAGGGCGTTTGGGATAGATAACTTTGGCCTCACTAGCTGTGTTACCTTGAACAAGTCATTTAACCTTTCTAAGCCTCAGTCAGTTTTAATAACAAACATATTAATAGCAGGTACTCTGTGGAATTGTTACACAAATTAAATGTAAAATGCTTCATGTGTTTTACTTTATATTAAATCTATAACATAATGTCTGTCCCATACAAGGCATTAATAGATACATACCATGTTTTATGATGATTATAATGATTTAACCATGGTACAGATAGTGTTTGTCTGAGTTGAGCTAAAGCTCTTACATTGATTTGCCAAGCCAGGGTATTTTACTCAAGGGTATGGAAGTGAGCTATAATTCAGTCACTTCTGTGTTAAAAATAATTTCTTTACTGATCATGGGTTTCTATGTTAATATATTTTCATGTCAAATAATAGTATATAAGCTTATATTTTTACATAAAAACTTTGAAGAAGGTACAAAATAAAATACCTATGATGAAGACTGCTTACTCTTAATATTTTGCCAGGATTTAATTATTTATTTTAACCACTAATGTCAATTCTCTGAAGATGAGGTTATGCTTTATAATATTAAAAAAATTATATCCTCAAGGCTGAGTTATGACAATGCCTGAAACACTGAAGATTGCTGAGAGAGAGAGAGAGAGGAGAGAGAGAGAGAGAGAGAGAAAGGAAAGAGGGAGAGAAGGAGGGAAGGAGGAAGGGAAAAAGAAAGGAAGGAAAGAAGAATTGAATGGTCAGTTGTTTACCTATATCTCTTTAACTTTTTTGGGATTTTCTCATAGAGTAAGAAACTCACAGGTCTATGCCCAGATTCCAGAGATTTCCCAGATGCTGATAGCATTTGTTTGACATGATATCAGATGCTGAGACTCTTGGGCCACCTTTTAAGGCTTGCTGTGAGATTGCTACATTTCTGCTGAAATGCTCTGCATCTGATAGACACAAAGCAAAACACCTCAGCTTGATCTGTCTCTCTCTTCAGGTATCAAGCCTTTCATCTGGCTAAGCCCACATAAATCTTATCAGTGGCACAGCCTTTTAGGTCAGTTTCCGTGGTTTAAGTCGCTGGTCTTTTTTTGCCCTCTCAGAGCAAGAAAATCTCTCTTCCTGTAGCTGCTGTGCTTAAAAGACTAAGACCAAAACTTTGCCCTACATTCTTAAAAAAGCCTGAAACAAAAACTCGAAAGAGACCAATGGGATTGCTGTGGATATAACTGTGGATGAGTATATTAAATATCATGTTAAACATAATATATTTAATACAATAAGTATATTAGATATAACACTATATTAAACACAAGTGTATTAAATATGAAAATGAATTTACACATACATGTAGGTTTAGAGTGTTATTACCAATTCTATGATTTTTAAAATTATTATTAATATATACAATCAAGGACTAGTTTGTTTTTCAGAACATATAAATCCCACTTTGTTCTGAGGTGTGTCTTTCCACGATGTCTTTTATAGTTCACTCGTATATCATAGAAGATACATTTCACAGAGAGAAATGTAATGTTCATAGAAGTGAAGCAAGTTTCACAAGGAGACACGACGGGAATGTACAGCACAGGTCATGCCTCCCCCAAGATTCCCTTTCTGTCTTACATATGCTGTACCTCTGAAAGGATCAGACCTTGAGTTCAGCTGCCCACAGGACTCACAAAACTAGGAAGGACGAGGATTCCAAGAGCAAATGAGTATTTCAGAGTCTCTACAGTACCCCAGAATCACCTGTGCCAGTTATAAACTGCATGCATATTTGGGATTCCCCCTTTGGGGATTCTGATTTAGTGAATAGAAGGTGAGGTTGAGACTCTGTGTTTTAATATCCTCCGCAGAGAATTCAGTTGCAGAGCCATAGTGCATAAGTATTGGACTGTGCACAGCCACAGTGATTTATGTTTCTAAGCATTTTATATGCAGCATTCTGCACCCAGCCAATGCCCATCTGCATGGAAGCTTGCACTGAGAGGTGTAGCAAGAACCTTATGATTCAGGAAATGCTCTACTAAGAGCCACACAGATTGAAATACAAGTAAAACTACTTGTGGCCAAAATAACTAGAGTTGAAGGGAATTTAGAACTAGAATTCTAAATATATTGACAATAAAACATAACAAAATCCCAAACTTTTGAAATCTTTTTCTAAGGATATAGACCTCTGGTCACTTCTCCCAAATAGTATCAATACTGCACTTTCGCATCAGAAAGGTGATGTTCTAATGGAAAGAGAGAGTACTCTTTTCTTAAGGTTTGCCAATTCAATTAGCCTAATCAACAGATTTCTGTCATTTGCCACCAAAGTTTTTCTTTAGGCTTCAATATAATAAAATTGAATAGACAAATCAACAACTACACTAGAATTTTTGGTCTGAGTTTATATATGTATCTCCTGAGACAAACTAAACACATTTCTAAAATACATCAATTTAAAGTAAAACTAAAATTTAAAATTAATACTATAAAATGGTGAAGAAATATAATGTGCAAAACATTTTAAATTTACCGTGTATTTGTCTAACTGTAATTTGGCCCTTACAATTGTTTCTAAAAGGAGACAATTGGATGAATGAAAGATGTAATACACTCAAACAAAAAGTAAAAACAAACCATAGTAAGTGTTATTATAATTTTTGTGTAGATATCTGGGAAACATTGCAGGAAACACCATGAAGTATTAGTAAAAAATAAAATTCATAGGACTGTCTTTACAGTATACATCTTAAAGGATCTTCCAATAATTCAAGGCAGTCAAGTTAAAATTGTGAAATAAAGTGAATTTATTGTGTACTGCCTTTTCATTCACCTTGCTGTGAATGATATTTATACAATAGACATAGGAATTTGTGTTATTTACATATGTGTATATTTTATTTGCTACATTAGATGAAAATTATAGAAAAAATATAGATGTAGCAAAGGAAATGAAACAAGATTTCCTTGAATAATAAGCCTGTCACCTTCTGATAAATGTTTTTCTTTTTTTTTCTCTACATTCTTTTTAAATCACTGTTCTTTTCTTATAATGAAAATAAAGGTATACTTTAATTCCTTTGTGGATGGGAACATAGGCTTGCAAAACCCTTTATTTGCTTGAATATTGAGAAATAGAATAAACAGGTTTAAAAAAATTATTCGATGTAGAGTCTTCCATATGATAATGATAAATCAAAACTTGTTCTCAGTAAAAATTGAGATATGAGTATGGAGTACGCTGTAATAGAACATAGCTGGATTCTGGAAAACGTGGTAAGTAGAAGCAACTGAGGAGAGGAGACTGCTGGACAGTTGTGGCAGAACAGGCATATATCTAAAGAGCTGGGTCCGACTTCCGCAGTTAGTTTTTATACAAATCTTCTGAACCCTCTTTTAAACATATGTATTCTACACTTGCTCTGGAATATAAATTTAGTCTAAGATTGCCAGATTCAGCAAACAAAAATACAGATGTCCAAATATTGCATGGGGCATACTTGTAGTAAAAGAATCCATTTTTATCTGAAACCCATATTAATTGTGTCCAATAGTTTGTCTAATAACCATAATTAAATCAGACTTTATTTTAAAGACATTTATTTTTCAATCACTGTATGACTGTTATGATATTCTTATCTTTTTGTAAAAAAAGTTTTTTAAATTTTTAGACCTCACTTACAGTTTGACTTAATTTCAATAAAAGAAGATAAAATTGTTCTAAGTGAATTCTTCTAGAGCAGCTTAGAATATGGAGTTGAGCAAAATATCATAGAGGAGGAAGAATAAAATAAAGAAGGCATTACTCCCTCATTGTCTAGACTGACAATTTAGCTAAACAAATAATGACATTGCCTGAGGTACTTCCTGATAGGCTTAATTAGTCAGATCCCCAAATAATTTGCTACTTCTCATTATTCATTCAACTGACAAATTCTTTTTTTGTTACTTGAGTTCAAAAAGAAGAAATTACAGCCCTAAGCAAAGTCATAACATTTGTATTGGTTAAGACCTTTCACAGGCTTGTGGAAATATTTTGACAAAGATGGTCTTCAGTGGCATCTGCTTTTGTTTTCAGGGATGACATGTGATTGCATTGGTTCAGTTGCTACAACCAGGACCTATTCATATAAGGCTTGTCCTACATCTGCATATTCATAAAATAGGAGCTAATTATTAAATATTTACAAAAGATTATACCAAAAAATTAATATATGTCAAGAAAATTAATATACCCCAATAGGTATTCATTGCCTTATTTTCAGCAAGTGTTTTAGAATGTCTGAATGTTAAAAAGAGGTTTATTTGTACTTTGTTAAAGGGAGGCAGAATCTCAAAAATCCTTGAAAGTCAATAATTTCCAGAAGCTAAGAAAGAAACTTTTATTTCTGTTACAAGAAACTGATTTTGCTACAATAAGACTGCTGGAGGGATGAATGAGAATAAAACCTGTATCGTATCAGAGAAAGAAGTTCACTAAGAAGATATGTCCCTGGCTGCACTGTAAGGCAGAGGGAGATCAGTTGTCTTTATTGGGTAGGACATATTACAAACCCATCATAAATAAATTTACAATTTAAAATAGTCTCTTCTATCAATAATGTATAGCTAGCTAATTCTTTCATATTTTCAAATGATGTCATTGTCTTGTTTTGCTTGTACACCAGAATTGATTACAGAGCATTGAACTTCCTTTTTTAATTCTGTACATAATTATTTAATAACATTTAAAAAATCTGAGTGAAAAATTAATACATGTTCTTTTGTAGACAGTTTAGAAAGATACAGAAAAATATGATTTTTTTAAAAAGTCACTTCAAATCTTATTACCAAGACAGTCATTATCAGTATATCCTTCTTCACAAAAATGTTGCAGAAAATATTATCATATATCTTTTAGTTTTCAGTTGATAGTTTGGTAACCTGTCACTCCTTTAGAAGAAAAGCCGTCCATCCAGTGGGAGAGTCAGTCTATAAGGGGTCATCTCTGCTTCCACATGATTGGAAGGAAGATGTCAAGGGTAGTTTATCTGGAGGCCCAGAGACTATATCTGACCTCAGAAGTCCAGCTTGCGTTTCATTAGTTGGTCTACAATGTTTTAAGTTTGAATCATTTTTCAAAATTTAATAATGGACAAATTTCATCACATAAAAATCAGGATTTTCATTTTCTTTTGAATAATCAGATCTCCTAATTCCAGACGGGATTCTAATACAAACAGGATTCCTGGGGTTGAGTAGTCTCTACCTACTTTAGACAGCTCTCTACTTTGCTGCTTCCTCAGTTTACTAAATACAGATGCTCTACGCCAGGTGTTTAAGAGCTTGGTGTTTAAATGCTACAAAGTCATGCAAACTGGTGCCAAAGACTGGTCTTCCTTAGACTAATGGTTTTATGACTTTTCTGTTAAGGAACCGAGTACAAGAGATTATCTCACCATGTTTAAAACAGGGAGAAATAACCAAAAAATTGAGTCTTAAAACTTAGCAAAAAAATAAATTACCAAGAAAATGTTCATCACCTGTTGGAAAATCAGCATATCTACTTCACAGTAACCTCATTAACACATACTAGTACAACAGAAGTAAAAAGTAGGAAGAATCCTTAAATGGGCTTTATAGTATCCAAATATCTTTAAATAATGATTTAAATTATAATAGTTTTTTAAAATATTATGTTGGAAGCATCATTGTTTTTCAGTAGAAACATCAAAGTATAAGTTGTGTGTGTGTGGTGGGGGGGGATACTGGTTGTATAGACTCAAATGAGTGAAACTGTATATATTTATTATCTGTCTATTTATCCTGACACAAATAGCTCATAGGCTTTCTCATTTCTTATATTCACCCTGAAATAAGAGTAGATTAATTGACATAATGTGGTTATCTATCTTTTTTATGTTTTCACTAGATAAGAAGTGCACTCTACTGAGACAGATTCAGTTAATTAAATCACTCTTATTTCATATTGTACATTATTCTGTTTAGGAAGTGTAGCAATCCTGTTGACATTTTGCCCACAGATGACATCTTTCAAAGCTAATTCCTATTCAGTGGTACTCTGTAAGTAAATCAAAAGATGAAATGTAGTATGAATATCTTCCTAAAATAGAGAATATCAATGTGAAAGAAAAATAAAACTGACATGAAATTCATAATGTTGTAAAATAAGAACCATTTAATCCATGATATCTATTTATTTAATAGATTTATGCTTGACATCTATTTCTCAGGCATTGACAAGCATCATAAGGATTTTATTTTCAAAGATTTCTTGTATAGATTTAAATGTTGCTACTGGACAGCTGAAGGGTAAAGATTCAGTACAAATCATATACAAAAATATTATTTTGGAACCATATTTTGGGTTTCACTCAGAAGTTGCCATTTTATTAAGGTTAAGCATAAATACAATTCAACAAAATCAGTTTTTGTTTAAATTATAAACTACATCTTTAAATTTTCAGGTATCTATCAACTCTAAAAAAGAATATAACTACTTTAATTATTAAATTATAACATTAAGTGTTTTAAAAGCACTCAAAATCATTTTCAAAGTCATATATATCTATATCGATTGAATCTGTCACTATTAGGAGTCAATTACAATTGATTCTATGTCCCTATTTAGTCAGACTTCTGCCAACAGTTTTCAAACTTCTTTGATTTTGATCTGCTTTCAATACAATGTTTTGTTCATATATTTCCAAAATATGTATAATTTATAAATAATGTGCATGACTGACTCTACTAATAGAAATTATTAAATTAAAAACATACACATAAAATGTAGAATAAAAAGCAACTCAGTAAATAAATGATTTTTAATGTTGCATTGTTTATTAGTAATCTAAAGCATTGGCATATTTAACTTATTATAATTGATTCACGAATACGCTGTAAGTAAACATGCTTTGTCTTCCCTTTTTTTACTTGAATTAATTCTACAGTAATTTGAAACTTTGTTTCTAACTTCAATTTGTTTAAATATTTGATTTAAAGGGCTGAACAACATGAAAAAGATACCATGCAGAGATACATAATTAAAAGGGGGAATAGTGTAACATTGGTTGTGCTTACTGAATCATATTTACATTTGCCACACCCACTAATTAAGCCAATCCTGTAGAGAGAAAGGAAAGATATTAATGCTGGCATGGTTCTCTTTTGATTTTCCTTTCCTTTCTTTTGCTGCAAGTACTATTGTGGCCTGGTTTTATTGAAATCTAGAGTTGCCTAGTTTAAAAAGTACCTCCAACAGTGAGGTACTTTCATATGACTGGTTTTTGATTCTTTGGAGACACAGCCACTGGTAACACCTGGCAGTAGTTCTAAGCTTGACCAAACTCTGTCTTCCATATTGTCGCTTACTACCCCTTCTCTCTCCATTGTGTATCCAATCATTCCTTTGAAACCCAAAGCCAAGGAGCAAACCTCTTGAGAGAAACCCTTTAAAAATGGTCTGCATTTTCTTTTCTTTTCGGATTCCCCTACTAGTGAGGCAGTAAGATAAAATGGTTTAAAATAAAGCAGTTAAGACGTTGGATCTAAAACCAGACTACCGTATGAAAATTATGGCTCAACCATGTACAGGCTCTATAATTTTGAGGAAATTACATCATCTTTCTATGCTTCAGTTACCTGATCAATATGATAAAATATGTATATAGTAAGAGAAATTATGATTTTTGCAAGGCGATTTGAAGAAGGTAAAAGTTAAGAAGGGCATGTTTGATCTTGCAAGAAATCGAAATGGAGGTGAAAGGTGCCTAGAGTGAAAAAATATGAACAAAAGTATATTTGTTCAGAAAGAAGCTATAGAGGCAGCTGATGGAAGACCTGGTAGGCTATCATAAAAACTTTGATTTTGACTCAGAAAAAAAGGGAAGTCAGTGAAGGACTTTAAAGAGAGGTATGACAAAATATGACTTAAGTTTTAGGTTTTCTTGGGTTTCTCTATTATCCTGCATTCTAATTTAGTAGGTTTACATGTTTTTTTTGTTTTTGTTTTTGTTTTCTTCTCATGTCAGATATTGAAAGCCAGATATGTTTATTATTTATCTCTGAATCTATAAAGCCCAGTATATTTCCTGGATTAAAATCAATGCTCAATAGTTATGTGATAAAGGAATGAATTGCTCATCCACAGTGACTTTATAACCTTAGGCAAATTCTATAATTATTGATTTATCCATCAAACATTTTCTAAGTGAATTTTACCATCGAATTACGGAAACTCAAATCTGGGCCTCAGTTTTGTTATTTTGTTTTGTTTTTACAATAAGAGCAGTACCTACCTGTAAAGTCTTATTCTCTTTTAAGATATCTAGTTTTAAATTAAGGGTATTGTTAAGCCTCAAGGGTTTTTTGTCTTAACTCACTCAAATGGACCATTTCCAAAGTATTTTTAAATTATATAGAAGATGACAAACCACATCCCAACTGTTAAAGTCTTAGGCCTGGTGAGAAATCATTAGTTATAAAACTAGAATGTATCCTCTCATTTAGTTTGACATTGCTAATGATTTTAAACATATTTTTCCTTTGATATTCTTATATTGTCTCATGCATAAAACCTAACAAAGCATATACAACATATAAACCTACATCATTCTTCAATATGAAGGAGATAGGAATACTAAGTATATGTATTAATGCAGCTACATTAAAACAATGATATTAGCTAATATCAGACATGCCATAATATAAATTCAGCTGATAATTATAGAAATATGCATTTAATAATTCATGTTTCATTAATGTACAATAAACATACAGCACATAAAAAAATATTATATATTTATTGTGGCATTCTGGAGAATTATCTTCAGGCTACGGCCTAATTTAAAATATCATCAATCTTATCACATATTTGGGTCCATTTCATAAAACCAGCCATATATTCTGTTCATGACCTAGATTTAACTTGATTCCTCTGAAATTTTTCTGTGCTATTTTAATGCCTTAAGGGGCGAAGTAGGATTTCAACTGAGATCATTTCTTCATAATCATTGTACATTATTGTGGCATGTTGAAATAACAATAAAATTTGCATTGCCATTTTTTGTAGAGAAGGAAAGAAAAATTTTGCAGTACATTTTTTATTATTGCTCAATTCAGAGTAGAAAGTCTTACTGTATTTCTTTCATTTTCTTTCTTTCCTTTTCTTTAAAAAAAAAAAAAAAGCAATAGAAGACTAAAAGGATGTCACTTATTCTACAGAAAGGAGTTTCTATTATACACCATCACATGGGACAAAGAGTTTTGTAGTGCCTCCAAGGATTGTGCATCGTTTACTGTTGTGACATCCCAGAATAATGTTGATTATATTATTTCCTTCATCATCTACTGAAAATAATTTGGCCAACTCACAATAACTTAGTGGGATTTTAAAAAAATATTAATCATGTTGGCTGATTTATGTATACAATAGTATATCTTTTAAAATATCCTTTATTTTTCAGGAGACTATATCACTTAAACAATTATCTTATGTAACTAACAGTCCTTTAATTTTAATAGGAGACTATATCACTTAAACAATTATCTTGCATAACTAACAATCCTTTATCATATATATACACACATATATAAAATATATGTATATATATGCAAGAACTGTTTTGCTTGACTTTTTAAATCTTGATTCTCATGGGTTATTTATTTTCCTTTAGTCCCCTTATCATTTCTTATTCCATTACAGCTATAAATTGATCTACCTGTCAACAACTGATCTTTGCTCTCTCTCCTCATTCTTCACTCCAATCAGATGCTTCCAGGGTACAAGTCCTGCTCTAGCTCAAAAAAGATAAAGAAAGTAGTGCAAAGTGTAATTCCCAGTCAGAATTATGCTATTAAATGTAATCAGGAAAGCCATTATGATTCCTCTTTGGGCAGTTAGCTCTACTTAGGTGAGTTCTGTCAAGTTTCTCATAACCTTGAGATTTATGCAACTAACTAATAATATAATTAATTAGCTAGTACACTAACATAGTTTTGCTTCTGTGTAGGAAAAACTTATTTTTGTCTTTTTTAAGTTCACATTGGTTACTTCATAAAATTGTTAAAATACAGGCATACCTCAGAGATATTGTGGCTTTAGTTCCAGTCTACTGCAATAAAGTGAATAGCAATAAAGTGAGTCATACAATTTTTGATTTCCTAATGTATCAATTGACTCTTCCTTTCACAAAAGATTTTTCTGTAGCATTGCTGTTTAATAGCATTTCATCCACAATAAAACTTGTTTTAAGTTGAAGTAAATCTTCTGAAATCCTGCTACTGTTTTTAAACTGTTTATGTAATATTCTAAATCCTTTTTTGTCATTTCAACAATGTTCATAACATCTTTACCAGAAGTAGATTCCATTTTAAGAAACCACTTTCTTTGCTCATCCATAAGAAACAGTTCCTCATTCATTGAAGTTTGATCACAGTATGGCAGCAATTCAGTCACAGGTCCAAGCTCCACTTCTAATTCTAGTTCTCATTATTTCTACCACATCAGCAGTTCCATCCTCCACTGAAGTATTGAATCCCTCAAAGTCGTCCATGAACATTGGAATAAACTTCTTCCAAACTCCCAAAATTAATGTGGATATTTTGACCTTCATCCATAAATCCTGAAAATTCTTAATGGCATCTATAATTTTCATTATTTTCCAGAAGTGAGAAAACGTGCAACTTTTCCTTTCACTTGAACGCTTAGAGACCATTGTAGGGTTATTTATTGGCCTCATTTTAATATTGCTGTGTCTCAGGAGATGGGGAAGCTTTAGTAGATGGAGAGAACTAGAGAACAGCCAGTTGGTGGAGTAGTCAGATGCACACAACATTTATTGTTTAAGTTTGCCATCTCATATGGGTGTGATTAATAGTGCCCCAAAGTAACTTCAATAATAACATAAAAAATTACTGATCACTTATCAACATAACATATATAATAATGAAAACATTTGAAATATTGCGAGAATTAACAAAATGTATCACAGAGAAATGAAGTGTGCACATAATGTTAGAAAAATGGCAGTGATAAAGCTGGGTGCAGTGGTTCATTCCTGTAATCCCAATAATTTGAGTGGTGGAGGTGGGCGGATCATTTGAGATCTGGAGTTCAAGACCAGCCTAGCCAACACGGCAAAATCCCATCTTTATTAAAAATACAAAAATTAGTCAAGCCTGGTGGTGTATGCCTGTAATCCCAGCTACTACTAGGGAGGCTGAGGCAGGAGAATCCCATGAACCCAGGATGTGGAGGTTGCAGTGAGCTAATATCATGTCAGTGCACTCCAGACTCTGTCTCAAAAACAGTAATAATAAAAAATAATAGTACTGATAATTATATTTGATACAGGATTCCCACAAACCTTCCCTTTGTAAAAAAAAAAAAAAAAAAAAAATCTCAATATTTGTGAATCGCAATAAAGTAAGTTATGCCTATAAATTAGTGACAGAAACAGTTCTCTTTTTTCTTGAATGGAGATGAATTTCATGATGTATAATAAATGCTAGATGATAAAAATGACTGATATGTTTTAAATGTTTATATCCCCTTAAAAATTCATATATTAAAATCCTACCCCCAAAACAATGGTATTAGTAGGTGGAGCATTAGGAAGGTGGTTAGATCATGGAGGCAGAACCCTTATGAATGAGATTAGTGCTTTTATAAAAGAGGGAGTCCTCTCTTTCCTACTTCCATGTAAAGTTACGGTAGAAGGTTTATAACACATGTACACCATGGAATACTATGCAGCAATAAAAAAGGATGAGTTTATGTCCTTTCTAGGGACATGGATGAAGCTGAAAACCATCATTCTGAGCAAACTATCGCGAGGACAGAAAACCAAGCACCACATGTTCTCACTCATAGGTGAGAACTGAACAACGAGAACACTTGGACACAGGATGGGGAACATCACACACCGGGGCCTATTGTAGGGTGGGAGGAGTGGGGAGGGATGGCATTAAGAGAAATACCTATTGTAAAGGACAAGTTAATGGGCGCAGCACAGCAGCATAGCACATGTATACATATGTAACAAACCTGCACGTTGTGCACATGTACCCTAGAACTTAAAGTATAATAAAAAAGAAAAAAAGAGAGAGAGAAAAGAAAAGAAAAAAAAGAAGAAGAAGAAGGTTGGCCACCTATGATTTAGGAAATAGGCCTCAACAGATACTGAATTTGTCAGCAAACTTGATCTTGGACTTCCCAATCGTCAGAATTATAAGAAGTAAATTTCTGTTGTTTAGAAACCACTTAGTTCATGTTTTTTGTTTGTTTGTTTGTTTGTTTGTTTTTTAATAGCAGTCCAAATAAACCAAACATCACTCTGCATTATAAAATAGGCCAATATGTAAAATTATAAGGCATAGCACTTTGAATATTTCTTATTTTATATTCATCACATACTTATTAATGAACTCCTGAAAGAAATTTCAGCAAAAAAGAGACTGTTCAATATATTTGAACAACCTAAGTCAAAAAAGAGGCCGCTCAATATATTCGAACAATGTAAAGTTTAATAGCTTCTTTTACTGTCACTTGCTTTTCAGTAATAATTGTATTCTTAGTGCATTTCCTTTACATTTAAAAATGCATATGTATCATAATACATTCATTTAATAAAGTTAGGAAAATATTTTCAGTTGAACTAGTTTATTTTAAAATGTTACTTGAAATTACTGCAGCTCTTTATAGATATTACTGAAAAGATAGTATAAAATGTTTTATCAAATTAGCTTTTTTTTTTAAAAAAAAACTCTAGTCGCATAAAATAGGCCTCCAGTTATTAGTATAATATTTAGTTTTATTTAAATAAGCATTTCATTTAACATATATTTTCAATAATGTAATAAAAATGTTTATTTTCAAAATAAGTATTACCAAATGATAATGTTTGCTTACCAAATCAAAAGAAAATTTATGAATTATAAATATCAAAAGAAGGGATTTTTAGGAGGTTCAGCTTTTCCAGCAAAAGTACTTACAGAATTTTATTAAAGGCCCCTGTGATTCTATTAACCCTTTATTTATATGGAATATCTACTTTAGCTAAACAATATTTAAAGCAAATGTTCACTTGTTAATAATGAGTCTACAGGGTTTTATTTAATTATTTAATTTTGTGAAGACAGCTATTCATGTGAATATGACATGTATTGGAGAGATTGGAACTACAATACAAAAACTTTTTTAAAAAAATTAAGGGAAAAAAATACCCTAACAGATGTCTGCATCTCACATATACTATCCAAATAACCAGAGCCCTTTCCTCTTGGGGAATTATTTTTAAGTTACAGCATAGAGAGAAGGAGTTTTTGCTCTGAGTCTTGAATTATACATTATTTACATTTATAGTAATGTATTTTTTAACAAGGAAAGTTGATTTTTTGCACATAAACTAATACAGGTGGGTGTTGTCAAAATCAAAATTATCATTATTATGTCTTATTCAATAAATGGTGCAGTTTCTAATCCATATCAGAAATACTCAGATATCTGGATGAGCAGCTAAATGATATTAAAAATGTGTGCAACTCCTGACCTAATCAATCTCAAATGCCATTTTCAGATAAATAAAAAGATTTTCAATCTTGGTATATTTTACTAAATATGTGAGAAAAGAAATGATTGATTATGACTTTTATTCTCTGGGGACCTCTGGTTTCCATTAAATTTAACCATGAGACTGCTGTCATTTTTTACTTTTATATAAAATGAACTAATAAGACTCAGAATAAGTTTTACTATTTTAAATTTATGCACACACCAAAAAGTCCACTCAATGTAATATTCTTACCCATAAAACTGTCATTACTCTTGTATGTTATCAATGTCATTCAATTTGAGTAATAATTATTTAAGCACATAAATGTGAAAAATCCTTGTTCTTTGTGCTGTGCAGTATACACAGACTATCAAGATGCTAGTCTAAATAAGCTAATAAATTATGGAAGACTTAAGAGAGAAGTATCTACACAAATAATACCACTGAGAGTATAATATAATAAGTATCCTATAAGGACATGAAGATAGAGACAGTTCTGCAACTTGGAGTGGAAGGTGTAGTTTAAGTTCCCCAAATATTTGACATTTGTAGAAAAACACTGTATTTGGAAATTTTGGAGTAGAGTCATTCTAAGGACAAATATTAAAAGGCTTAATTATCCTTCCTGATGGGGTTAAAATGCAGATTCCTAGAGGCCATCACTAGATAGTCCGATTCAGTAATTATGAGCTGGAACTCAAGAATTCATCATTTTTAACAAGCACCTCAGGTGATTCAGATCAAGCGGCCAAAAATGACCTTTTGAATCTTAAGAAGTACCTTGGATTTTATATGAGGAGACTTTTATTTTCCCTTATTTTGTTGTAAGTTAACCCAATAGTCTTCAAATAAGTTATATCCCCTTTCATACTTTATTTGGGTTAACTTAGCCAGTATCTGTTTCTTTTGCGTAGTGCTTTATGTTGTACGTACAATTTTTGAATAGATGTCTCTGGTTGTTCCTTAAGGCAATTTATAAATATATAAACAAATGCTTTTAAGAACTTACTTTGATAATGTGCTTATAATCTGTGAATTCTTAGAAGCTCATATATGTAATTTAATGATGGAAAAAAATGTGAAATGCTTTTTTTTTTTGTGAGACACAGTCTTGCTCAGTCGCCCAGCCTGGAGTGCAGTGGCGCGATCTCGGCTCACTGCAAGCTCTGCCTCCCGGGTTCCTGCCATTCTCCTGCCACAGCCTCCCAAGTAGCTGGGACTACAGGCGCCCGCCGCCACGCCCGGCTAATTTTTTGCATTTTTAGTAGAGACGGGGTTTCACCGTGTTAGCCAGGATGGTCTCGATCTCCTGACCTCGTGATCCGCCCGTCTCGGCCTCCCAAAGTGCTGGGATTGCAGGCATGAGCCACCGTGCCCGGCTGTGAAATGCTTTTTCATGCTACTGTTTATATTATTTTTCTCAATGAATATTTTCTAAATTTATTTAAGTTGTTTAAAACTTCCTTTGGTTTTGAGGGAAAAAAGGAATTATCTTTCTATATATTTTGTCTCATATTTTAATTTGACTTATCTATGTTTATCTAAAACAAAAAGGAATTTCACCATTTTGACTTGGAAATTCTAGTAAAGCCCATTTTAAAAATGAGAAATAATACCTGCTTTACGAAAAATGCAGGTCATATTTCCAAATCATAATTTTTCATTATTTGGTTTCTGCAATTATACTGCAGTTTATAGTTTGAGTCTTCAAGACTTAGGAAAGACTTAGCACTATCTTCAGTTAGTAAATGCTTCATGAATCACTGACGTTATGTGCTCTCAGTTTGTTTTTCTAGATTGGTTTATGCACTCATTCAAAAAATCATAATATTTCACAATGCTATGCTCTGAAATGAATATAGAATGGTAAACAGTACACAATCCCTTCCTTCATGACTCTTATAGATAGAGAAAAGTAAACTGTCTTCACCACAAAGTGTGATTAAAAAAAAAGTCTCATAACTCACCAAGCTAAATTATGCACTCTCGTTAGATGTATGTTGTAGCACTACCTTTACTTCATGGCACAGACTATGATGATTTTATATATACATACTTAAGGAAGACATCTCTCTGTCTTATGACATAAGAGTTATGATGTGATATAGCTTATTGATTATTTGCCCAGTGGCTAGTATCTAGAACATAGAAGGGTAGTCAGTATCTGTTAAGTGAATGAACAAGATATCTTACCTATAGATTTGTTTTCTGAAAGGCTGAGATACTTCTAGGTATATTATTTTGTCAAAGAATATTGGGCAATTTTACTTAATTATGCTCCTATAAAAATAACAGTATTTATAGTCCTTTAGGTATATATGGCTATAAATTGTATAGTACAAAGTAACACTGAAGTCAGATCCATATTTATTATAAATTATATTTTAAATGATACCTGATATAGTGGAGACATTGAAAAATTAAAATGCCTAAAGATTTGTCTACCTGTGATTCTTCTCAATCAATTATTAATTTAATTTGGATTCAAATACATTAGAGGTGAATTTGTAAAGTAGGCTTGAAGTAAAACCTATAATGCCTAGTGTTAATATTTATTGGTAGTTAACATGTTAAATTGCATTTGAACAATGTGGATGTTGGGGGCACCAACCCCTGAAATAGTCAAGATTATGTAAAACTTTTGACTCCTCAAACAATTACTAATAGCCAACTGCTGACTGGAAGCCTTACCGATAATGTAGTCTACTAACACATATTTTCTGTACTATATGCATTACTCTACTCTTACAAGAAAGTAAATTAGAGAAAATAATGTTATAAGAAAATCCTAAGGAAGAGAAAATATACCTGCTATTCGTTAAAGGGAATTGAGTTTTTTCTTTCTTTTTTTTTTTTTTTTTTT
>NW_012106587.1:859567-908200 GCF_000951045.1 Mandrillus leucophaeus
TTTAGTAGAGATGGGGTTTCACTGTGTTAGCCAGGATGGTCTTGATCTCCTGACCTCGTGATCCGCCCATCTCGACCTCCCAAAGTGCTGAGATTACAGGCTTGAGCCACCGCGCCCGGCCAGAATTGAGTAATCTTTAAGGTCCTTATTGTCTTCACATTGAGTAGAGTGAGGAAGAGGAGGAAGAGGAGGGATTGGTTTTGCTGTCTCAGGAGTGGCAGAGGTGGAAGAGGTGGAAGGAGAGGCAGGAGAGACAAACACACTCAGTGTAATTTCATGAAAATACACCATAACTTTGTCATAACTGTTTGCTTTTTCATTTCTATAGGAATGTTTCTATGTAGTATCAATCCTTCTGCCATTTGCTTTAGTTTCAGTGATAGTATTATAGAAGAGTCTATGTCCTAAAATAAATCAAAACCAACCTTGAACAATCAGAACTCTTCTGCCAGATTGTCTAATGCCAAAATATTTTCTGGCAATGCTTTTTCTATGTCTTCTTCCACGTCTTCTTTCTCATCTTCTGGCACTGCTTCATAAGAATTAATCTTCATCAAGCAGTCTTCTGTTAATTTTTTTGTTGTGGTGTCTGTTAGTTCTTGAATTTCTCCAAGATACATTGCTAGAAACTCTTTACCCCCTGACCACGTTGTTTATTTTTATTTTTTGTTTTGTTTTGTTTTGTTTTGTTTTGTTTCCATATCCACAATCTCTTTCATGATTTCCTGGCTTCATCATAAATCTGTGAAGTTTTGTACAACATTTGGATACAGTTTTCTTCAGCAGAAATTTACCGTATTATGTTTAATGGCTTTCATTACTTTTCTGTAACAACAAAGGCATCTCCAATGGTATAATTCTTCCGTAATTTCATGATGTTCTATCTGGGTTCTCTTCCATAGCACTGGCAATCCTTTCTAGAGACTACTGCGTGTAATGAACCTTAAATATTCTTATGACCCCCGATGTAGAAGCTGAATTATACGCATTGTGCTTAGGGAAAAATAGAGCACTTTGACACCTTCAGTGTTGAACTCAAGGGGTTCTCAGTGGCTAGGGGTGTGTCCACTATCAAAAGAACTTTTAAAAGTTGTCCCTTACTTGCTAAGTACTTCCTGATCTCAGGGACAAAGCATCGATGGAACCAAGTCAGAAAAAGGGTTCTCATTGTCCAGGTCTCCTTGTTTTACAACCAAAAAATTGCAAACTGTTTATTTTTTTCCCTTCAAACTTAGTGTGTAGCAGCTTTATAGATAAGAGCAGCCCTGATCATAAACCCAATTAGTTTTGTATAAAACAGGAGAGTTAGCCTCTCTCTATCACCTTAAATCCTGATGCTCACTTTTCATCCATGCTAATGAATGTCCTTTGTGTGTTTTTTTTTTTTTTTTTTTTTCCCTAGAACAGGACACTTTGATCTGCATTTGTTCAGGCAAATATCATTTCTTCCTCAGTGATTTTCTTATTGGCATCTGGGAACTTTGCTGCTGCCTCTTGGGCAGCAGAAGCTGCTGCTTCTGTTATCTTGAAATTTATTAAGCCAAAACTCTTTCTAAAATTATCAAGCCATCCTTTGCTGGCATTAAATTTTCCATCTTGAAATCCTTCACCTTCATTTTGCTGTAAGTTATCATATAATGATTTTGCTTTTTCTTGCATTATATCAGAGTCTATAGTTATGCCTTCTTTAGAACAATCCTGAACCTACATAAAAGCTGCATTTTAAATATGAGATTTAAAATAATATATTTCACAAAAAGAAGTGCAGTTTTCACATCTGCTGATGTAGCTGCAGTGATGGCGTCACAAATTTTCTTTTCTTTATCACAGTGGTTCTTAGTCTGAATGCATTTGTCTCAAAATGGCAGCAAGTGCAGACCTCAGTCTATGGTACATATCAAGCAATTTAACTCTTTCTTATAATGTCACGACTCTTCTCTGCTCCTTGGGAGCACTTCCAGCATCACTAGGTGCACTTCATATGGGTTCCATGGTGTTATTCAAAGTTTACGGTATTGTACTAACCAGGAAGAAAAATCTATAAGAACTTTGAAAAATCACTTTTTACTGTGATGCACAATTTGCTGGAGAGATAACGGCTCACTCAGAGATGATTAGCATCACATGATGTTTTAAGTGGATACTCATAACACTTGGGATCACTGCAATAGCTACAGAAGGTGGTTATAAAATTATTACAGTGGCCGTGGGCACAGTGGCTCACACCTGTAATTCTAGCACTTTGGGAGGCCAAGGTGGGCAGATTACCTGATGTCAGGGGTTCAAGACAAGTCTTGCCAACATGGCGAAACACTGTCTCTACTAAAAATACAAAAATTAGCCAGGCATAGGAGCACATGCCTATAATCTCAGATACTTGGGAGGCTGAGGCAGGAGAATCACTTGAACCCAGGAGGAGTAGTTTGCAGTGAGCTGAGATCACGCCACTGCACTCCAGCCTGGGTAACAGAGTGAGACTCCATCTCAAAAAATAATAATAAATAAATAAATAAATAAAATTACAGTAGTACAGTATGGTTAATTTTATGCACTTATAATGAATACTGCATATTTATGTATGTTTACATTTGTCTCAGCTATGAATGACACATGTATTTTCTGTGTTTGTTTGCTTAGATTTTGATAAAATTTAACCTTTTACAATGGATTTGTGTATATTTTATGGTAGTGAATAATATGATAGACTAGTATCTACATATATTTTATGCATTAATGACATTTCTAACTTTTTCACAACTTTTTTTGTTCATATTTCTAGGCTTGGCAGTTCTTACGTGAGATTTTTACATTGTCACAAATCTACCTGAAATTTTCCAACAATATTTACTGGAAAAAATCTGCTTATAAATGTATATGTGCATTTCAAACCTGTTTTGTTCGTGGAACAACTGTATTACATTATTATTATAGAAATAGTTACTGTATTAAAGCCACAGATTTTATATTCATTGTTATGACAATCTATAGTAATTTTACATAGTATGAGATTAGAAAGTTTAGATAACATCTGGGGTCACAAACTGAGGAGTAGCACAGTGAAATTCTACTAGGCCTTTGATACTTCACAGTTGGTAAAATTCTTTAGACCTTTTACTGCCTCTGTATGAGTGGAGATAGGCCAGTAACCTCTGTGTGAAGGAAGACTTTGCTTGGAAGCCTTATCATATCATCTTAACATCACTAGCTATGTGGGATTAAATCCTAGGGGAAGCAGTTGCATGTTATTATCTTGGAATGTAGATATATCTGCGCCATCTTCAAACAAAAGAAGTGTGTTCTACAGTCTTAGTGGCTTCCAGGGAATTTGGGCTCTACTGTCATTGCAAGTAAGTCCTGGACCAGGTCCTCATTTTTTACAGATCTGTGGCTGCCAAGATGAGAGTCTAAATGCTTCGAAAGTGACCTCCTAAAATGGTGATTATTCACCCTTAATCTTTGTCTTTTTCAATGCCTCAACGATACCTAGCAAGAGCCATCTGATTACATTTCTGTGACTCCCACTCCCACTGTTCTCTCAAATGCTTGTGATACTGCATTTGCGAAGACATTCTCTAGTATCCTGCTCCAGTCCCCAGATAGGAGAGAGTTTTAACAGTGGCACTACTACAGCATGCTATGGGCCATTCACACTCCACCTGCAACCACTGACAGAGATTTTTTTTTTCAGACAGTTTAGTTTCAAACCATCATTTTACATTGTATGTCTTAGGCTATGCCAGTCTCCAACGCTTTTAGGGGAGATTCCCCAGGAAAAGTTTTAGGAAATTAGGTTTTTTTTTTTTTTCCATGGAAGGAGTTGATTGTGAAATACTCTGAAAACAATGTCTGTGAGAGAGTGAAGGAAAAAGAAATAGACAATTTGAACAGCAATATGGTTGTAACAGAGATCTTGGGCAATCCCACAGAAAGTGCTTGAGCTGGGGTACCTCATTAGTGATGTCTTGAATTGAGGGAAAAGAGCTTGGTCTTTGTACCTTCATATAAAGCAATGATTGGATGTGGTCTGGGGGTTCGAGGAAGAGAAAAGCATCTTTCAAGTAAGGACAAGTCCTAGAGAAAGACTCAGCTGGGAGTTTTCAGCTGCCAACAATCTGGGAAGCTAGGGCTAAGAGAGCCTCAGCTATGAAGACAGATCCACAGCAACCACAACAGCAGCCAATGGGGCTACTGACTTTAAAGAAAATAAAGATGGAGTGGGCAATCCAGCTTTTGACAAGCAGAATTTGGGAAGCCAAACTGGGTGTCCTAGGTAATGTGATGGTTTTATTTTCTGAAAAAAAAAAAAATAATACTGCTTCGAGCATCTATATAAAGCAATCAGACCCTCTCTCAGGTAACAGTTCAAAAGGAGAAAGAGATCGATTGGAGAAAAGTATTTTGAGTGAATATGCAAAGGTTTTAGATCAGAAAAAATGCAAAGATTTTAAAATTTAATTTGTAAATGAAGAAACTCATACAAATATATTTTGAAAGAATAACACATTTGATCAGCAAAATTATTTTTTAAACAAGTTTTGAAAATATAAAATTGCCATACTTTTCAAGGCAGTGGAGAATTTATAGAACAACTGCATCACTGAGTAATGTTCAACTTCCCATAAAGAAAATCTTGGGTCAAGTGTTAACAGATGTGTTTTATATACATCCTTACTGTTTCTGTAAGGAATAAGAAATAAATACCCATATTTATTTAAAAAATCAAAGTTAATTTCATATTTAATCAAAGATTATTTCTTGAGAGGACTCTAGTGTTATATATGGTCATAATCTTGAAGAGATTGTACAAATTTATCTTTTAGGTTGTATTGTGGGCACTAGTTCATTTCACTTGCCTCTGAAGGCTTCATTCATTTAACTAATCACATTTGTCCAAAGTCTTCTTTCTGCCAAGTTCTAGACTTTGGGGATACAAAGATGAACTGGGCAGAGTACTTTTCACATGCCCAAATTCACGTTGAGGAGATAGAGTCGTTATTAAAAAAAAAAATACAATAAATATTATAAAAGAAATAAGAATGAATTGTGAAAACCCAGAAGATGGAGCAGTCATTTTTATACATTGCAGAAGGAAGAAAAATCATTATTAAATTTAGCACCTGCCTTCCTGAATGATAAATGTGAGCTTTCCAAGCAAAATGCTGGAGTTAATTTTATGGTACAGATTTATAAACTAGTGTTAATTCTCAGTGTAGTTGGAGCATATGCTGTACTGAATGGAATGATGTGGGTTATAGAACGACAATGAAGGCTGGGCACCGTGGCTCATGCCTGTAATCTCAGTACTTTGGGAGGCCAAGGCAGGTGGATCACCTGAGGTCGGGACTTTGAGATCAGCCTGACCAACATGGTGAAACCCCATCTCTACCAAAAATACAAAAATTAGCCAGGTATGGGGTTCTAATTCCAGTTACTCAGGAGGCTGAAACAGGAGAATCACTTGAACCCAGGAGGTGGAGGTTGCAGTGAGCCAAGATCAGGCCACTGCACTCCAGCATGGGGGACAGAGTGAGACTCTGTCTTAAAAAAAAATGGAGTTTTGATCTCAGACTGCAGTGGACAGCTTATTCCAAAGTGTAAGTTTAGATTTTGTCCCATGAATGTAGAAATAAGCAGAGGCTTTCTAAGGAACTGAGTAGCATAGCTGTATTTAATTTCTAGAAAAGTAATTCTGGCTGCTGTGAAGTAGGACTGAGTATGGTTAGAGACATGCAGATTACATAGAAAATGGATGCCATAATTGAGGCTAAAGATAATATCCCAGTAATAAGATAGTGGTAGTTGATTGGAAAGAAACTTCAAAGAAAAAAGAATTTCATGTAATTAGTGGAATATAATTTAATAATGCAATGGAATTTAATTTGAAAACCATGACTGTTTGATGTGCTAACTGTAGGGCTACTTTTGTGTATAGAATGCCATAGAGTAGCCAGATGATCAAAGGTAGACTTAATGGACATTAAAGAGATGAAGTTTCAATTCCTAGAACCTGTAGAACTGGTGAGAGTTACTTTATATGGTAATAGGAATTTTGCAGGTGCAATTAAATTAAGGATATTGAGGACATTATCTTGGATTATCCATGTGGATCCTAAATATAATCACAAGTATCTTTATCAGAGGGAGGCAGAAAGAGATTTGAAGAGAGAAGAAAAAGGCAATATGAGGATTGAAACAACCATGTTACACTGTTGTCTTTACAGATGAAGGAAAAGATGCGCATAAACCAAGGGTGATAAGAAGGCAGTTCTAGAAACTAGAAAAGGCAATAGAACAGATTTAAAGCCCCTTGAGGGTGACCATATCTTTTATCAGCAGAGTGACCACATAACCTGTTTTCATCCTCACATAAAGAGAAGCAGATATTTGGCTTTACACCGTACATCTCTCTTGTCAACAGTTATTAATCCTAAGCCATGGCAATTTTAATAGAATATAACATATTTCAATCCTTAAATTAAAGCATCAAGACTGCCTAATAATCAACAAGCTTAAACATTTAGCAAGTTAAACAGTAAACCCCACACCAGTTTCTGGCTAGATTTTGACAAAACATACAAACAAACCAATTTAGGCCCTCTTTTCTCTTAGCTAAAAATAATCTATCCATTAAAATATAGGACAAATGAATCTTTTTTATCATATTTTGATACTTATCTAAGTAAATAATAAAGCAACAACTCAGAAAAATATATGTTTAGCAAGAAATAATTCACTCATAAGAAATCATCTTTTCTTTTCTACAACTCAAAGGCATGGAGTAACTTTCAGTTGATCAAATTAAATTAAATTCCCTGTACCGTTTATACCCATTTCTCAACCCAGTAAAATAAACATTTTGAATAGACTTCAGAATACACAGGCAAACACACACTCTCACACACACACACACACACACACACACACAATTTTCTGTAGCTATTAGGCAACCAAACACTTCTTAAAGTCACTGACTTTTAAAAAAGACAGAACTTTCAGTAACAAATTTCAAGCCGTAAACTGCTTCACAATCTATATAACCTTAATATATAAAATACATTCTGTTTTCAGTAATCGTTTGTAGGTAGCTGTATCTTCATATATGTATCCAAAATATATCTGCTCATAAAATATAAAAAAGCAAGCAAGCAAGGAGCATATAAAACCAATTGAATGATCAATATACTTTGTAATAAATCTGATAACCTCTATAAAGTAAATGAAAAAAATTAGGGATGATGCTATATAAAAAGTATAAAACTCATGGGGGTACTCATGAGTTAGAAAATTTGCCTTTTTGTTTTTTTCTTTTATTTTGTCATTTTGTTTTCCTCATTTATAACCAAGAACCAAAAGTCTGAATGATCTTCATTTATATGATTCGTCAATTAGTGACAAGTTAATCAGCACATTTACAAATATATCAATGCATTTCTTTTCCTATATGTAAAAAATAAAATGTATATATATATTTACATTGTAATAACATATATAATATATTGGACAAAAAGGCCTATAAACAATAGCTCTTTTATTATCTTTTTATGGTCATTTAGGGTCAATACTGTGATCTTCCTACATGAGCATAATAGTAATTTTCAGATAAGCATTCAAGCAGGAATATTTTATCAATTTTGTTAACTAAAGTATTTCAAACACCTAGGATGCAGATCATTTAATACATATTTAGCAAATATTTATGATATCCAAAAAAGACTACATGAATTTTCTATGCTTCAATTTTGAAGTTTTGCTTATTAATATTATGATGATATAACTTAATAGCATTTATTTATTGCCCTTGGGCATGAGGGTAAATTGTTTTATATAAAATTAATTTTTTTTTTTTTTTTTTTGAGATGGATTCTCACTCTGTCATCCAGGCAGGAGTGCAATGGTGTGATCTCGGCACACTGCAACCTCCACCTCCCAGGTTCAAGTGATTCTTGTGCCTTAGCCTCCTAAGTAGCTGGGATTACAGGTGTGTGCCACCACACCTGGCTAATTTTTGTATTTTTAGTAGAGACAGGGATTTCCCCATGTTGGCCAGGCTGTTCTTGAACTCCTGACCTCAAGTGATCTGCCTGCCTTGGCCTCCCAATGTGCTGGGATTACAGGCGCAAGCAACAGCGCCCAACCTATATAGAATTCATTTCTATGAACTCAATTGTTATTAATGTTATTAATAGAAACTTTCCATACTTTTGTTTTAGGCAAAAAGACATATTTTATGTTCTTTTGCATCCACTAAAGAGCAAAGAATGTAGCTCATACTTTGATGAATTGCTTGCTGGTGCCACTACTGTGATAGGAAATTTCCCAAATATTCACCTTAAAAACCATAAAATATTTTATCAACAAATAAATATTGACTAAAATTAGAATATATGAATTATGTCAGTGGATAGGAAAGAAAAGTGAATATAATTTAACTTAGGACTTTGTAAATTGGCACAGTATATTAATAACATAAAGCTCAAAAATATCTAATAATTAAATAAAATCATTTATTAAAGTTGAAAGATTTTCCTTTAAGGAATAAGGAATGCTGAATATCCACTTAATCATAAATAATATGGTTTGAAAACTGTTGAAGGGAAAGAAGTTAGAGAGATGGTAAAAAAAAAAAAAAGTGCTTATTTCCAAATTAAAGAGGAAATAAAAATTCCTTCATCATTTACATGAATACATATTGAGAGCCTTATATTAAAATCTCACTAAAATTTGGGTTACTTTTATTTTATTTTAAACCCAAATGATATAGATCTTATTTTCAAATAGTTTGAAAAGTATGTGTTTATTAAAAATATGTTATACTGGTGATAATCATAAAAGGCAAAATTTGTTGAGAAGTTGTAGATGTAAGGTTTTATAAACTCCAGTTGATAACCATTGCTTTCTAGTCTCTAAGTGGAAATAATAACCCCTATTGCTTAAAAGTAGGTAGTGTATTCATGTGTGTTTTACCTAATAAGGTACAACATAATAATATTGTAATTCTATATTATATATTATAACTTAAAAGAGATAGTTTATTTTCTAAAGAAATATTTTGCTGTTGGTCAGCATTTTATGTATGTGCTGTATGTTGTTAATTATTCAGTGAACTTTTGGTATATAAAAGACTCCTATTTCACTCATCTGAAAAAATGAATAGAAATGTACTTAAGGATTTGGAAATTGACTAAAATCTGTTTGAACTTAGATAATATTATTATTTTCCACTTGGTGTGTGTCAATCACTACGAATAGTTAGAAATAGTGTGAGTTGCTTCCTTCCTCACTAATTTAGCACTCAGTTATCAAAAACAAGCCATAGGCCAAATTATTCTATCATGCACACATTTATTGCATCAATGAGATCTTTTTTCTCTATCTTTTGGTGGTTTCAGAAATGTTTTGTATAAAAGTTTCACATTAGATCACAATTGACAATATTCCAGTCATTGGATTATCTTAACATCTTTCAGAGTCAAAAGAATAGGAAATCTCTGAACAAAGGACGAGGTAAAGGATAATTAAATTATCACACCTAGGGTGCATTCCTATGGCTAATGACTATAGGACTCACTACATCCTGGTCAAGAAGGAACTAAGAATGGCTGTAAAATATTTTCTAAGTCTATATATCTTTAATAATAATTTCACTAATAAAATCCAATTTGTAAATTAATATTTTGCTATTTGCAAAAGTATTGGGTGTTGGTCAGAGATAAAGATAGCTGAAGTATTTGCAGTAACTATCTTTAGAATGTGGGCTTTCTAATCAGAACACTAGCTTCCAACACCTAGAGAAAGATTTTCTGCTAAACAAAGATAAACCATTGTCTGTAGAGTGGTACTCAGAATAATACATGTACACACACATTCGTACGCATACCTTTTACCATAAAAGTTCAAAATATTTAAACTACATACAAAATATTATTCAAATAGTCCTGAGTACAGTAATACAGAAGTAAGGAGATGTGATAACAGTACTAAGGGCACACGTTTTTCAGTCTCATTGAGCTAATCAAAATTATAGAAATTTGTGTTATTGATACAAATGTTTATACCACTTAAATCATTTTTTAATTAAAATATACTTACCTTTCAGTAATCTATTGAGAATTTGATGCACTTGTTCTATATTTCTCTCTTTTCCTCTCTCTTTTTTTTCAGGGTTGTGGGGGAGGAGACCTGGTCTTGTTCTGTTGCCCAGGCTGGATTGCAATGGTGTGTTCACAGCTCATTGCTGCCTCAAACTCCTGGACTCAAGCGTGCCTCAAGCCTTAGCCCCTCAGCCTCCTGAGTATCTGGGACTACAGGCACATAACACCATGACAAACTTTTTTTTTTTTTTTTTTTTTTTGGAGAGACAAGGGATCTTCCTATGTTGCCCAGGCTGGTCTCAGACTGCTGGACTCAAGTGATCCTCCCGCCTTGGCCTCCCAAAGGGCTATGGTTTCAGGCATGAGCCACCATGCCCCACCTACTTGTTCTATTTTTGTAACACAATTTAGAGTAAATAAATAGTACACTTTATCTATCTAATACTGTTAGATAAAGAGATAGAGTGATAAAGAGATAAATAGATAAATTAGATAAACAGTTTATTTTATTTTTATTTAACACAGATAAAGAAGTAAAGTTTAAAATAAACCTCTGTTTATCAGACTACTGTACTACTAGTGGTGTAGTTTTTGGGAACCCCCTTATGATGGTGTTTATGCTGAAAAGTGAAGAGAGAGAACTAATAGTTAGAAAGCAAGGGTGCTTTCTGAGACTGAGAAACACTGAGAAGAGAAGAATAGCAGCTAGAATAGAAATGCAGGGTTAGGAGTGATAAAGCTGAAGAAGTAGTGACAAAGAACAGAATATCATAATTTGAGGTTTTGGAGATACAAAATGTCTTAGGGGAAACATGAGGAAGTTATGGTTATGATTTTGGTGACTTCACTAGTGGTGAAGAATGAAAACTCTGAGAATTTTAAAATACTAATGGATCAATTAATTATGAGAGATAAATTATAATTAATTTTTAGTATATGAGTATGAAAAAGCTCTTCAGAAATTATCTCCCCAAAATTTCCTATTATTTTTCCAGTTTTATAAGTAAAAAGATAGGCTAAGTAAACTATCTAATACCATAAGGGCTCAAAACAGAAACTGAATTGCAACGCAAGTGCACTGAGCATTGTGAAGGTGTATTAGTAGGATTGTGAGTTGGGAGAGAATTAATGTTGTAATAGAATGAATAGAATACATGAAAATGCCTTATAGATTCCCTCTGGACTTACTCCATTGTACTGATGAAGCATGCATTTTTTGCAAAACGTTATTCTTAGCTTATAAATGACTGTGAGGTGAACAACGTAGCTGTTGAGTATTTTAAAGAGGAGGAGGAATTATACACACAGTTATGCATGTATATACAAATATACAATTTATGTGTATATAAATTGTGTGTGTGTATATATATATATGTATGATATATTAGAAAGGATAACTGATCACTTCATTCCTGTTCACTACAGTTAGATGATCACAATAGGATTTCATTTACTTACATTAAAATGTATTTGAATAATTAATAGTTTACAACAAAGATACATATGACACCATTGACCAAAAGCAAAATGTTCCTTTGGGAAACATGTCTTTAAAGGGCCACATTCCATATAAAAGTCAATTAGTTCAACCATCGTGGAAGACAATGTGGTAATTCCTCAACAATGTAATGACAGAACCACTATTCAACCCTGCAATCCCATTCCTAGGTATATACCCAAATAAATATAGATTGTTATTTTATAAAGACACATGCACACATATATTCACTGTGGTACCATTCACAATAGCAAAGACAAGGAATCGACCTAAATGACTATCAGTGATAGACTGGATAAAGAAAATATGGTACACATACACTATGGTTTATGCAGCCATAATAAAGAAAGAAATCATTCTTTGCAGGAACATGGATGGAGCTGGAGGTCATTATCTTCAGCAAACTAACCCAGGCACAGAAAACCAAATACCACGTGTTTTCATGTGTCAATCAGAGCTAAATGATGAGAACACATGGACATATAGAGGGGAACAACCCACATTGGGGCCTATCAGAGGATGGAGGGTAGGAGTAGCGAGTAAGGAGAGGATCAGGAAAAATAACTAATGGATACTAGGCTTAGTACCTGATGATGGAATATTCTGTACAAGAAACCACCATAATACAAGTTTACCTCTGTAACAAACCTGAATATATACCCCTAAACTTAAAATAAAAGTTAAAAAAAAAAAAAAAAGATAATACCAGATGTAAGATGGCATGGATTTAGTTTGTGATGTCAAGGATTTGGGGAACAGAATCAGAATTGTAGATATAAGTTGAATCACAATTGGCTCTTCTAAAAGTAGAAAAAAAATGAAAAAGAAAACATAAATAATTTGGAATATATATTGGAAAAAAGAAAGTTATATAAAACTCTATTCAGTTACCTGACTACTGAAACATTGTTTGGGTTCTACATTGTTAAAAAATTGTTGACAACAATTTAAAAAGGTAAAAGGAAAAATCCTTTCAAAATCATTTTTGTCTTAACATTTGAAGATGCTTGCCTAAAATTATCCCTTATTTTACAAGAAAATGATTATATGACAGATGACTATGATGTAACCACTGATTCCATATTCTACATAATCACAGATTACTTTTATTGTTCATATTAATATTCACAATGAGAAGATATTAGTAGTTTCTCATTATAAATATTTGTTAACAGGATTAAGAAAATGTCTGGAAAATTATATGTAAACTTCAAATCACAAATCAAACTTAGCCTTAGAGACTTTTTTTCTGTACCTAAAAGTTAACATTGATTTTATTAAATTGAAAGGCATTAAGACTAATAGCGCTTATGTGCTTGGTGAATAAAACATCAATCATTGTGACTGAACAATATAAATTTCTCTCTGCACGTTTTTAAACACATATTTGCCCATGCACTGTGGTAAGTGATTGGGAACAAAGACAAACTTTAACAGTGGTTCTTCTGAAAAAAAAAAAAAAAACAAAACCTGAGTTGTGAACTACTTAACTGTGTTCGCACTGAGTTGTGAACTACTTAACTCTGTTGGCAGCTGAAACTTTACAACATAATTTTGTTATTCAGGGATTAACCAATCACTAGGAACACCTTAGACATCAGATGAGGATACTTGGCACAATAGAGAGATTGTTCTTGTTAATACCTGGCTCTGAAACCATCCACTACGCTTCCCAGGCTCTGGTAACCGTCCTTCTACTCTCCATGTCCATGAATTCAATTGTTTTGTTTTATAGATCTCACAAGTAAGTGAGAACATGCAATATTTGATTTGTCTTTCTGTGCCTGGCTTATTTCACTTCATAATAATCTCCAGTTCCATCCATGTTGTTGCAAATGACAGGATCTCATTCTTCTAGATGGTTCAAAATCTCTCCATTGTGTATATTTACTGCATTTTAAAAAATCCATTCATCTTTTGATAGACACTTGGGTTGCTTACAAATCTTGGCTATTGTGAACAGTGCTGCAACACACATGGGAGTGAAGATATCTCTTTGATATATTGATTTTCACTTGGGGGATATACACCCATCAGTGGGATTGCTGGATCATTTGATAACTCTATTTTTAGTTTTTTGAGGAACCTCAAATTGTTTTCCATAGAGATTGTACTAATTTACATTCACACCAACAGTATAAGTGGATTCCCTTTTCTCCACATCTTCACCAGCATTTGGTGTTGCATCTTTTGGATATATTAACTGGAGTCAGATGATTTCTCATTGTAGTTTTGATGTGAATTTATCTGATAATCAATAATGTTAAGCACCTTTTCATATGTCTGTTTGCCATTTGTGTGTCTTCTTTTGATAAATGTCTATTGAATTTTTTTGCCCATTTATTGATCAGATTATTAGAGATTTTTTCCTATAAAATTGTTTGAGATCCTTATATATTCTGGTTATTAGTCCCTTGTCAGATAGGTAATTTACAAATATTTTCCTCTTATTCTGTGGATTGTCTCTTTACTTGATTGTTTCTCTTGCTGTGCAGAAGCTTTTTAACTTGATGTGATGCCATTTGTCCATTTTTGCTTTGGTTGCCTGTGCTTGTGGGTATTGCTCAAGAAATACTTTAACCAATGTCCTGGAGATTTTCCCCAGTTTTCTGTGGTAGTCACATAGTCTGAGGTCTTAGATTTAATTACCTAATCCATTTTGATTTGACTTTTGTACATGATGAAAGATAGGCATCCAGTTTCATTCTTCTGTGTATGGCTGTCCAGTTTTCCCAGCACCATTTATTGAAGAAACTTTCTTTTCTCCAGTGTGTGTTCTTGGCACCTTTATCAAAAATGAGTTCACTGTAAGTGTGTGGATTTGTTTTTGGGTTCTCTAATCTGTTGCATTGGTCTGTATCTGTTTTTATGCCAGCAACATGCTATTTGGTTGCTGTAGCTCTATAGTATAATTTGAAGTCAAGTAACGTAATTATTTCTGTTTCGTTCTTTTTGCTTAGGATAGCTTTGGCTATCTTGGGTCTTTTGTGGTTCCATATAAATTTTGGAATTTTCCTTTCTATTTCTGTGAAGGACGTCATTGATATTTTGATAGGGATTACACTGAATGTGTAGACTGCTTTGCATAGTGTTGCAGTTTCCCTATTTCTTAAGTCAATGAGATCTGAGTTCTTGTCTCAGGACAAAGAAGAATAAGGCATGTGGACACCAGAGAGTGACTAAGACAGAGTAGAATTTATTAAGCAACAGAAAAATTATTAGCAGCGAGAAAGGACCCAAACCGATTTCCCAGAAATGGGTCTGAGTGCTGGGGAATTTGTGTGTGTGTTGGGGGGGGGAGGAACAAGAAAGTCTTCTGTAGGTTCAGTTTTAATGGGAGGAGTAAAGTACCCCCCCCATGGGGGGGTGTTACATCTATGCATATCTGGAGTAGACCATAGTGACTCCATCTTTGTTATTACCCAAGAATGCCTAAGCAAAACCCGTGGGATAGGGGACCAAAACAGCAATGCTAATGATATTACAATAAGCTCTGGGTCATATTCAGGACATTTAGTTGATTTATTGTGCTTGCGCCTAAGTTAGGACAGTCCCTTCTGAGCAAACATCCTGATATAAGAGGAAGTTCTTAACCATATTTTTACCTGCTAGCTACACCACAGGGGTGGTGGCAGTATGTTTCCATGTGCACTGCCTCTCTCCCAAGACTCCTCCTCTCTATATGCCTAACCAACCTCTTACTACGTCCTCTCGCAATAGCATGGACATTTTAACAAATTGATTCTTCCAATCCATGAACATGGAATTTTATTTTTCTTTCAGTTTTTGATGTCCTCTTCATTTTCTTTCATCAGTGTCCTATATTTTCATTATTGTGATCTTTCCTTTCTCTGGTTAATTCCTAGGTATTTAATTTCATTTTTGACTACTGTAAATAGAATTTTTTTTGTGTGTGTGTGTGTGTGTGTGTGTGCCAGAGTCTCAGTCTGTCACATAGACTGGACTGGAGTGCAATGACGTGATCACTGCTCACTGCTGCCTCTGCCTCTCAGGTTCAAGTGTTTTCCCTGCCCCGGCCTTCTGAGTAGCTGGGACTACAGGTGCCTGCCACCATGCCCAGCTAACTTTTTGTTTTGTATTGTATTTTTAGTAGAGAAATGGTTTCACCATGTTGGCCAGGCTAGTCTTAAACTCCTGACCTCAGGTGATCTGCCTGCCTCAGCCTCCCAAAGTTCTGGGATTACAGGTGGGAGCCACCATGCCCAGCTCATGTTTTTGATTTATTTTGCAGATTGTTCACTTTTGGCATATAGAAATACTACTGATTTTTGTATGTACTGATATTTCGTTCTTATGAAGGTGTTTTCAGTATACATAGTTGCTAATTTGGTGTCCTTGCCAGGGGTGAGGGAACAATTGGTGAAACTTTCTATTCCACCATCTTGCTCTTCCTCAGTTGCTAATTTTCTTTGAGGTCACAATACTGGAAATGAGTTTTGTACTTGTGGTTCAAAACTTACAAGTGATTTTTATTCCATGGTGTGCTTGCATTATTATTGTCATTTGGCTTTCAGAGCAAAAAATGTAATGCTCCCCAAAACTATCTGTTGCAGAATTGCATTTATGTACTGGCATCTTTATGTGATAATCTCATACAAGATTATATTTTCTGAATTCTTATTATTTGTGTACTAGGGAAAAAGCTTTGGGTATTAGACTTTATCTCTAATTGTCAAATTGAGTCAATATGGAAGGTAATATTCAAAACGTAAGAAATATGTTTGAGCAGTGCACATCAATGACAGATGAGTTATTTTTTGCTATGGTTTATTACTGTTAGTCTAAACTTCTTTATTCTAGTTTTAAATTCTGCTTTTTTAAACCAACATCGAAAGTAAAGGAACCCTTTAAAAAGGATCACAAATGGTTTATGAAGGTAGGTCATGCCATAAGAGAACTAAATTATAAGTAAAGATTACTAATAAAAACTATAGATTGAAAATAGCATAGTAGACAAACAGCTGAAATTATTTTGATAGTAGATTTACTAGATATAGGAAATAAAACTAGTAGAAATTTATATTTAATGTTTGTTTTCTCATTTGGAATATTAGGCACTAAAATGCTTATTTGCTTTTTTTTTGTTACTAATGAAAAGTATAATCACATGGAAACAATGACTAAGTTTCTTAGAGATTTATGTTTTATTTAGAAAATGGTTTCAAAATCCAGTATAGCTTGATTTATACTCTATATTATCTTCATCTACCATGTGGCTTTTCATATTCTTCATGTATTTGTATTACATTTTCCCAAGTAAAAGAAATTGTGTTTTTCTACAACAGTTTTGCCTTGAAAATATCACACATTGTAAAGTGTATTTTCTTTGCCTTACTTCAAAATATGTTCAATCAAATTCAGCATTTATAAAATTTTATAGAAATTGTTTCTAAGTATTCCAGTAACTTTGTCAGAATAATACATATTATTTTACTTTAGATTTAAAGCAACAAGATAAATCATTTTCTCTTGCTGAAAGAAATCATATTAAGATAGTTCTGTTTGTTTTTATAAATAAAGATTGGCATTTTTATGAATAATCCTGAGTATCAGAATTCAGTATTTGGAAACCTTTGTGTCTATAGCCAACTCTATAAGTATTTATGAATTAAAGTGAAAACTTAAAATAACATTTAAATAAAACAGATATTAAGTCAATAGGGAGAGCCCTTTATATTTACAAGGATTAAATTCATTACAAATTTTACCTCAAAAGTTTTTCATTAAAGCAAAGAAAAAATATTTGTCCTTTTTTCAAGAATTACATAAATAATGACCAGAACGAGACTATAATTTGAAATTTCTATTTTTTTTTTCAGTATATATCTACATTTTCTGGAATCTAATAGAAAGTTTCACAAAGCACACATTTTAGTAACAAATTGTGGCTATGACTGAATAAAATACAATAATTCTAATATATAAAAACTTTTCAAAATGGAACCAATCCAAGTTTTCTTTCAACGGGGATTTTAGTTCTTCATTTATAGAACTGCTTTTGGTTGATTGTAATGAAATAATTATTTAAATGAATTATTTTAAAAAAGTCTTTTTTCTTGTTAGGAAAATAAGATTATTAAATATCTAGAAATCAAATAAAATATCCTCCATGACTATATTAGTACCAATGAATATCATTATAGATGTTCCAAGTTCTAGCACCTATTCAGTCAAACATTAGACACTATTCTAAATGTTATTATGATGATAATTGTTGAACAGAGTAAAGAAAGTTTCTGCCCTCTTAGAATTTATACTTTAGAAACTGCAAAAATGCACAGTAATATAACTAAGATTTTTAAAAATACAATAAGCACTAAGCAGAATACAGCTTATATGTACATAAGTAATTAATGTGCTTTAAATGTATCATAAAATCTAAAACAGTAAACGTGAGAAGGTATACTGAAGGAAATTATCAAAGCTTCAGGTACTGTGTAGCACTTGTTTTGACATTTAGAGATGGGTAAAACTGGGAAAGTATTGTCAGGGATTGGTGGAAGCAGACAAAGTCATTCCAGGTGGAAGAAATTACAGGAAACAAAAATCATAGAGACTGAGAAGTAGTTTAGCTTACCTGGACAAGTCACAGTACATCAGAACATTTTAGTTAAAATTTATGGTTGTCTTACTATGTTAGATATTATATTATGTCCCATACTAAGTGTTATAATTTGTACACCCTCATTGGGCAGGTAGCATTATTTCTGATGTGCCTTGAAATTAAGTAACATGCTTAAAATTATATGTCATAATTCTTAGAGCCTGAATTTAAATCCAGGTTATCTGTCAACAAACTCCCACAATCTTAAACACTTTAGTAAGTTCTCAGGTTTTGTTTTTGTAAAAAGTGAATTTGTTCTGCTTTCATAATTGAAGTGTGTTTTTACTGGGTATAGAAGTTTAAGTTGGCAGTTATTTTCTTTCACTACATTATTATGTTGGCCCATTGAGTTATTGCTTCTGATACTGGGGAGTAAGGTGTGATCTTTGCGTCCCTTTGAGGATAAAATGTCTTTGTTCATTGGCTGCCTGTATGATTTACTCCTTGTCTTTCATTTTCAGAAATTTTAATCTAGACAAAGTTTTATTTTTATGTATCCAGCAGAGGTCTTGAGAACTTTCTTAATCTGTGGTTATTATCTTTTTGTCATCTTTTGAAAATTCTCAGTCAGGGATTTTTCAAATATTGGTTTTGCCTAATTTCTCTGCCTTCTTTTTTGATACTCCGATTAAACAAGTAATGGCCATTTTCATTAGTTCCCATATTTCTTTTGTTTTCTTTTATGACTGTTATATCCTTTATATAAATATTTCATCTGTATATTTTTTACTAGCAAGTTTATTACTTCTCTCTAATATGTCTATTATTAAAATAATATATTAAGTTATTAAATTTCAGGTGATGATTTTCAAACTCGGAGTTCTTCTTTGTCTCTTTTATAGATTTCAGTTTTCTAGTGGAATTCCCTATTTGTCTTCTATATTTTTATATGTATTCATGATAGGTATTTTTAAATGTCTATCCAATAATCACAATATCTCAATCGTATATTTCTACTGTCAATTTGTCTCTTGACATTTGGTAATCAGCATTTACGAAACTTTTTTAATGAATGGCAGACATTTTGTTTCAAACATTGAAAAGCTCCATCTAATGTTAACATCTCCCAAAGAGTATTTTATTTATTTATTTTTTTTCTGGCAGACAGAATAGGAATACACGATCACATTTTAGGCAAGTGTGGTTTTCAGGCAGTTTAAGCTGTTTTTTTGTTGTTGTTGTTTTTGTTTTGTTTTGTTTTCCTGGTTTGTTCTTCAAGATATGTCCCTCTGTTGTGTTCATTGAAAGCTAGAAGTGTTTAACAAGACTATTAGATATTGCAGGCCCTAAAACCCAGCTTTTATCTGTCTTGCACTACTAGACTGCTAATGCTTTACTTTTATGTAATTTCATACTACAAATGCAAGGTTGAAAGCGAAAAAGTGCCTCTGTAGAATAGGGATGATCAAATTTTGGGCTCACTCTCTGTCCTTCTCTTCATGAACCTATCTCCTTGACCAAGCTGAATGCTAGTATTTTCTTTTCATTCAAAGAAGCTGCTGAAAACTCCTGCTACTTCTTTCTGCTTATCTAGATGCAACTACTTATCTGGCAGCAAATGGACAAATGTCCTGGTTTGAAAATCAGAGCCCACTATAGTCTTAACTTAGCTTGCTTTTTGCCTCTCTAGATTTAGAAGATCTAGTCAACTTCAGTTTTTCTTGTAACAATTCAACAATTACTATATACATATTATTCAGTTTCTACATTTGTTTTTGATAAACTGATGTTTGGCAGTTTTTTTTTTTAATTTATCATTTTGTAGATAGTTGTTGTTAATATAAGTACATTCCAATTTTGTTTTCATTTGCTAAAAGAAATTTTTAGAATGTGTATTGAATTTTATAAAATAATTTTCTGCTCTGAAATGATAAAAGCATTTTTCCTTCTCTGAAATATTTTCTTGTGTTGAGGCATATTTCCACTTCTGGAATATTTTCAGCTCAAATTATATAATGTATTTTAAATACATTACTGTTTTTGACTATCTAAACTTATGTTTTTTTGAAGAAAAATTGACTTTTTGATCCTAAAAATATTGGCTGAATTTCTATTTGTTGTTATATGCTTGCCAGAATTTGGTAGTGAGGTTTTGACAGTCTCAAAAAATAATTTGAGTAGTTTTTCCTGTTTTTCTATTCTCCTCACCTATGTGGCATAAGAGAGGAAATAAAGACTTGGGAGTAATTTTGTTTGAGTCTATGTTAGCAAATCTCCCTCCTTTGGTATATTTTTAAATGTTTACTGGTTTAGTATGATTTTCTATTTCATCTTGAATACATTTTCCTCATTTATATTTTCTTATATTTATCCACTTCATATAAATCTGTGTTCGTAAATTACATATTGCTGAATTCTCTTGTTCTTCCTCCTTCTTTGTTTTTCCTCTTCTGGTTATCTCTTATTATATGGTTTAAATGTTTATAAAAATAAGTAATGTATAGATGAATAGGTTTGAGCCAATGGTGGTACTTCTGTCAATTATTCCTTGATGTTGTTAAATCTAGACTGTTTTGCCTAGAGGCAATGGCTGCTACTAATTAATGATAATTATTTGTCACTAGGCTTAAGAATATTATAGTTATTACTACCTTCAAGGCTTAACTACATTTATGAAGTAGAAATTGTTAGTACTTTACATATGAAGGCACCTGAGGCTTAGAGGACTTGAGTAGGCTACTTGGAAAAATTAAGTAGGTTAGCAGATATCAAAGGCAAAATTATAAGATGATCCTCGAGATTCCCATCTCCTGGTGTACATGCCCTATAAAATCTCCCCTTGGGTGTGAGTGAAACCTGTAAATATGATATTTCTTCCATGATTATATTATATGTAGAAAGAGACTTTACAGTGTAATTAACACCCCCTATAAGTGACTTTTATATAATCAAACATGTGGTTGTCCTAGATGGGCTGCCCTAATTAGATGGGCCTTTAACAAAACAAGAAGTAGCAGCAGAGATTCTCCTGTTCTTAAAAAAACAAACTGGCATGCTGTGAGAGGAGGAGGCCATGTGTCAAGGACCTGCGAATACCTTCTAAATGCTGAGAGTAGTCCTTACCTGGTAAGAAAAGGAGACCTAAGTCCTAGAGGCAGAATGAAGTGAATTCTGCTGCAATCATTGAACTTGGAAGAGAACTGCCTTTCCTAGATGAGGTCAGATCCCAGTCAATATCTTGACTTCAGCATGGTGAGACCAAAAGCAAAGGATTTAGGTAACTGACACTTGCACACCGACTTACTGAAACTGTGAGACAGTACATTTATGTTGTTTTAAGACACTAAATTTGTAGTAACTTTTTAGGCAGTGAGAGAAAACTAATACACTAGATGTCTAGAGATTTAATAAGCATCAGAGATACTGTTCAAAAATTATCTTTCTAATTTCAAAAGTCATGTTCACAATTATGCTATCCATCTTATTTTAGTACGTATGTTACTGATAACAAAAATTTAAAATATCTGGCTGTTGACCTGAAAAAGTGAATTACTATATAGTTTATGCAATTATAACCATCAAATTTGACAGCTTTGTCTTTAGATTTTTCTCACTGACTGCAGAGTTCAATATGCTAGACCTGTGTTTTTATCATCTTCTGTCCTTCCTGTCTCATGCCTATTTTCAAATTACATAGACTGTTTTATCTAAGTTTGGTGGGAAGAGTAAGGCCTACTTTGTAGTGAGAAGTAAAAAAATGATACGATTCTAATTTAATAAATCATGCAAACCTTTACTCCTTTTGGTAAATACGTTTTAATAATACTTTCCTCTTCCATCAAAATTGGCTCAAAATGTGCTTCTAAAAATAGTGCTTTACTTTAATATGTGGCTACTGTATTGACCAGTGGAAATTTAAATAACAGTTATTTTAAATTAGTGGAATCAATTATTCAATGTTGAATGAGAAACTGCTTTGCAGCAAGAATGTCTAAATTCAGGAAAATGCTTCTGAATCAAGTGAGATACTGATGAATAAAAATCCTCAAACTCTGGGTTATTTTTAGTTGCTGTGCACTTTTGTTCTCTTCATCATTTACATTTTTTAATTTTAATTTTTAAATTCTATTTTCTTCATTTTATGTTTTCTTTTTGTAAATAGTTCATCATATCTGGAATTCAATGCTATAGTACCTGATACTTTAATGATAATGATACCTCTGAAATTGATAATTTTCTACTAATTACCAGTTATTAAAAATACCAATAGTTATTAACCTTTAAGAAATATATGAATTTACGGAAAAATTTGATTGACTTTTTGACTCACTAAATTTGTTTCAAAATATTATTGAGGCATCAAAATAAAAACCAGTAGTGTGCTTATGCTTTTGTCTTTACAGAAATAGTTTATACCCCTTAATATGAGAAATTTCAGAACATAACGAATGGGCATTTTCCAAAGATTTTATGCATATGCCATTTATGCTACTGAGTGGGATGATTTTCTCCCATTCACCACAGCTGATGTTGTCTTGCCTATTGTGGAATTGCTTTCATTTTACATAGCACATTCATAAAACAAAATATAATCATTATATTTAATTTTTATGTAAGTCCTCTTTTAATGTTTACAAAAAAAAGAAAAAAATAAGCCAAACGCAACCAATGAAAACTGTAAATGTTACCATACTCACGGAGGAAGTTAATAATGTAGGGAGCACGATACATGAAAAAAAAATGCTGCTAAAATCCAGCAAAACTTGAATACTCTTAAAGAATATTCCGAGTGGAGAATTAGTATATGTGTCAGGAATAAAGCACAACGTTGATAAGGTAGCTCTCATTCTTGTGCTTTTAAGCTAGTTATTAATAACTAGCACGGAAAACCAATTGGCCCTGTTCAACCAAAGCACAGTACTGAGTAGAACTTCTTATACATTTAAACTATTGTAACTTAAATGCACATACATGGGGCATGATTTTATTTTTCTTCATGGTTACCATGTTTCACTGTTATGTTTGTAAAAAAAAAAAAATTGTTGTCCAAATGTAGGAAACTGATACAGGATCATTTTGAATTTTGTTTTGGGTACTAACTTCAGCCTTTACATTATTGGTCATATCATGTTTGTCCTTTTCTGTTTATTTAATCAACATTAATTAAACATAGGGTGCTAGATCTGCACAGGATGTTGAGATGTATTAAACTAAGACGTGTTTTGTAATCTTAGGGCTCCTACTCATCACATTGTACTTATGAGTATATAGACTTCTTAACTCTATCAACAAATGGAGAAACTGGGCTGGCATTATCTAAGACAACTCTGTTCAGTAGAAATTAAATGAGATCTCTCTTTGTGTTCTAACTTTTCTAGTAGCCACTACAAAAAAGTTAAGGAAATAAATGAAATTAATTGAAATCATACGTTTCATTTAACTCTTTATATCAAAATTATTTCCATTTCAACCAAATGCAAATAATTTAAAAAAATAGTGAGATACTTAGCATTCCTTTTTAATACTAAATTTTCAACATTCAATGTGTATTTTATATTTATAGCACATCTCAATTGGTACTAGCCATGTTAAAATGTTTTGTAGCCACATGTGGCTACTGTATTGAAAAGTACAGATTTAAATAAGTTAACGCTGATTTTACCATTTTTATAATGCTATATCTAGATTCTCTACAGAAAAAAGCCCCAAATCTAATTTTTGACAAGAGCTCTATTCTTCAAAAATATTTTTTTTCACATAGAAAGTATTTTTACAGAGCAATTTAAAGTGTTTCTTTTGTTTGTTTGTTTGCCCAATACTAGGAAAGCAAAATTTTACCTCTAGTATTTTGAATTACATCTTCATAGGGCAATTCTCTGTTTAAGAAAAACACCATGAAAAGTTTTACGATTTTGATTGGCCAAAAGTTCTGTTAATTTATTTTAAATATTTACCTGTAACAATAAATCTGTCAAAAGTTTCCTTATTTATAGTTGTATTTTTAACTTGTGAGCCAGTTGCTGAGTTATTTATTTAGTTATACTTAATCATCTACCATAATATTACTAACATGCTATTTTTCTTTTAAAACATTTAACAAAGATAATAATTGTACATTGTGAGCATAATGCATAAATCTTTAATACCTTCTGCAGAATCTATTGAATTACTAGAAAACTTTATTTAATTAGATACTAAAGAATACTGTTCACACAGTTTTAAAAATGGGGTAAAAGTCATTTGGGGGGAGTATTGGCATTCTATAAAACTAAAAAAAATTATAAATTGACAGATATATCAAAATAGCCAGGAGTAATATCTGTATTATAGGCTTAATAGTAAGAAATAGCCTAAAAATATATAATTTCATATTCCCTTAGAGCTACCAGTGTGTGTGCCTATCTGATTGGGAAGAAAATTTTTGTGAGCAAGAATCCAATGAGTGTAAAATGAATCCTTGCAAGAACAATTCCACCTGTACTGACCTTTACAAAAGCTATCGGTGAGTACGTTTTTAGTTTTCTTCATGAAATTACTTGGAGTGCTCAGTGTCCTTCAGATACATCCAGACATTATTTTCACTTTAGATACATTTAATTAAAATAACCACCCAGAGATGAAGAGCCATTCACTAACAAGATAGTGTCGCAATCATTTGAAATTTGAGAATACTGAAGGCCAGATGTCAACAAAGTGTAAATAAATTTTAACTTGAAAATGCAATTTTCTGATATGGTAAATGATACAAATGCATTTACTTCTTCAAAACATGTTTTTGCCATCTTAACATTGTTTTGAACCTTTCCATGCAGTATGAGAACTACCACACTATGCCAAGAAAGGAGTGAGTCCACCAAATTAAAACTTCCATTTTTTTACTTAGAGATTATTGTGAGTTTGGATTATTTTAGTAAAATTTTTAATATATTTTATAATATAAACTATCCACATATTCCATAATTCAATTGTATTAATTAGTTTTTAGATGATAATTCTGAAGAAACTCTAAATAGAAATTCTGAGTAGGTGTTTATGTCCTTGTCCACCTTCTAATGGAGTTAGAAGCATATCACACATTTGTTGGATGCATAGATTGTGACTATTTTTCCCATTCTGTCAGTTATCTGTTTACCCTGTTGATAATTGTTGATAATTTGCTATGCAGAAGCTCTTTAGTTTAATCTCACTTGTCAATTTTTGGTTTTGTTGCAATTGCTTTTGTGGACTCACTCATAAATTATTTATCAAGGCTGATGTCCAGATGGTGTTTTCTAGATTTTCTTCTAGGATTCTTATAGTTATAGGTCTTATATTTATATATTTAAACCGTCCTGGGTTACTTTTTTATATATAGCAAAAGGTAAGGGTCCAGTTTCAGTCCTCTGCATATGGATAGCCAACTATCCCAGCACCCTTTATTGATTAAGGGGGCCTTCCCTCATTGCTTATTTTTGCTGATTTGTCAAATATTAGATAGCTGCCTGTATGTTGCTTTATTTCTGGGTTTGCTATTCTGTTCCACTGATCTATGTGTCCATTATTGTTGTTTTACCAGTGCCTTGCTGCCCTGCTGTTTTTGGTTACTGTAGACTTACAGTATAGTTTGAAGTCAGATAACATGATGCCTCTGTCTCTTTTTTTGTTTCCTCTCTAACATTGCTTTGGTTATTCAACCTCTTTTTTCATTCTACACACATTTTAATATATTTTTTCTCTAATTCTGTGAAAAATGACATTCATAGGTTGATAGGTTGAATCTGTGCATTGCTTTGGGCATTATGGCCATTTTAATGATATGAATTCTTCCAAGCCATGAACACGGGATATTTTTTCATTTGTTTGTGTCATTACTCATTACTTTTAGCAGTGTTTTGTAGTTCTCTTTGTACAGATCTTTCACATCCTTGGTTAGATGTATTCTTTGGTTTTCGTTCGTTCGTTTGGTTGGTTGGTTGGTTTTGGTGTGTGTGCTATTGTAAATGGGATTGCATATTGTAAATGGATTCTTGATTTGGCTCTTAGCCTGAATGTTATTGGTGCATAAAAATATTACTGATTGGTACACAATAATTTTGTATCCTGAAACTTTACCAATTTTTTTATCAGTTCCAGGAGTGTTTTGGTGGAGTCCTCAGCATCTTCTAGGTATAGAATCATATAATCAGTAAAGACAGATAGTTTGACTTCTTTTATTCATTTTTGGATACCTTTTAGTTATTTCTCTTGCCTGATAGCTCTGGCTTGGACTTCCGGTACTGTGTTGAATAGGAGTTGTGAGTCTGGGCTTGTTTCAGTCCTCCAGGGTAATGCTTGTAGACTTTGCCCATTCAGTATGATGTTGGCTGTGGGTTTACCATAGATGACTCTTATTATTTTGAGATATGTTTCTTAGATGCCTAGTCTATTTAGGATTTTAACATGATGTATTTTGTAGAAGAATTTTCCACTTCTATTGGGATCATCATGTGTTTTTTGTTTTTAATTCTGTTTATGGGGTGAATCACATTTATTGATTTGTGTATGTTGAAGCAATTGCATCCCAGGAATGAAGCTTAGTTGGAGAATTAACTTTTAGATGTGCTGCCATATTTGGTTTCCTAGTATTTTGTTGAGGAGTTTTACATCTAGGGTCATAAGGTGTTTTTGTGTTGTATCTTTGTCAGGTTTTGGTATCTGGATAATACTGGCTTCATAGAGTGAGTTAGGGAGGAGTTCCGTCTACTTGATTGTTTTATTTTTTATTTTGGAATAGTTACAGTAGAATGGGTACCAACTTTTCTTTTTACATCTGGTGAAATTTGGCATGAATCCATCTGGTCTTGAGCTTATTTTGTTGGTAGGTTGTTTTTATTAAATTACTCATTCAATTTCAAAACGTGGTATTTTCAGGATTTCAATTTTTTTCTCATTCAATCTTGGGAGGTTGTGTGTTACCAGGTATTTATCATTTCCTTTTGATTTTCTAGTTTATGTGTATGCAAGTGTTCATAAGGGTTTCTCAAAATCATTCTACATCTGTGGGATCGGTTGTAATGTCACCTTTGTCATCTCTCATTGTACTTATTTGGATTTTCTGTCATTTTTTTACTTTGTTAGTGTAGACAGTGGTTTATCAATCTTGTTTATGCTTTCAAAAAAACAACTTTTGGTTAAATTTATTCTTTCCCTGGATTTTGGGGTATTAATTTTGTTCAGTTCTGCTCTGATTTTAGTTATTTTCTTTTGCTAGGTTTGGAATTAGTTTGCTCTTATGTTTCTGGTTTTCCAAGTATGATATTAGATCATTAATTTGAGATCTTTCTGACATTTTGAGATTTAACAAGTGCCCCTTAAACATATGAAAAAAAAAATGTTCAACATCACTAATCAGAGAAATCCAAATCAAACCACAAAGAGATAACATCTCACACAAACCAGCATTGCCATTATTAAAAAATTAAAAAACCAACAGATGCTTGTAAGGCATTAGAGAAAAGAGAAAGTTTAAACATTGTTGTTGGGAATACAAATTAGTTCAGCTACTGTGGAGAGCAATAAAAAAGAAATTCTGAGTAGCTATTGCTATTATTCCAAAAGCTTAATAATCAAATATATATTTATAATTTTTTTTGAGGCAGAGTCTCACTCTGTTTCCCAGGCTGGAGTGCAGTGGCCTGATCTTGGCTCACTGCAACCTCCATCTCCTGGGTTCAAGTTAATCTCCTGCCTCAGCTTCCTGAGTAGCTGGGATTACAAGTGCCTGCCACCATGCCTGGCTAATTTTTCTATATATGTAGTAGAGATGGGGTTTCATCATGTTAGCCAGGCTAATCAACTTTCTATCTCTAGGATTTTTCTGTTCTGGACATTTCATATAAATGGAATCATGTAATATATGTTGTTTGTGACTGGTTTGTTTTGCTTAGCATGATGTTTTCAAGATTTATGTCATAGCAGGCATAAGGACTTTGTTTCTTTTTTATGGCCAGATAACATTACAATTACTTATATTAGCCATGACTGGTGATTGTTTTGTTAGTCTTTTGGTTTGGGTGATGTTCCTTGTTTTGTCTCTAATTAATATGATTAATTAACATTACATCATAAAGTTACAGCAAATTTATTTTTCAGCTGATAAACATGTTGATTATTACAACTTGTTTGTCTATTATGAATAATGCTGCTATAAACATGTATAATATATGTCCAGACATACATTTTCAATTCTTTTGCATATAAAACTAGGAGTAGAATTGCTGGATCATAGAGTAACTCTATGCTTAACTTTTAGAGGAACTTCCAAACTCTTTTCCAAAGTGAATGTACTATTTTTGCAGTACCACCAGCAGTGTATGAGAGTGTCAACTTCTCCACATCTTGCCAATATTTGTTGATGTTTGTCTTTTTAACCCTTCTAGTGGGTGTGAGGTGGTATTTCAATGCACATTTGATTTTCATCTCCCTAAGGACTAATAATACTGCTCATCTTAACATGTGCTTTCTGACCTCGTGTATTTCTTTTTGGGAGAATATCTCCTCATATCATCTGCCTATTTGGGAATGGAGTTATGTACCTTTTATTTTAGTTGTAAGGCATTTTATGTATTTTGGATACAATCCCCTTATCAAATATGATTTGAAAATATTTTCTTCCATTATGTGAGTTGTCTTTTTCTTCATGGTGTCCTTTGAGGCACAAACAATTTTAATATTGAGGACAACCAATTGACTCATTTTCTTTTGTCACTTTTGCTTTTCATATCATAGCTAAGAAATTGTTGTCTAACTCAAGATTACAATAATTTTATTCCTTAATTTCTTCTGTAAACTTTATATTTTTAGGTCTTATATTGAGATATAATCCATTTTGAGTTAGTTAATTTATATGTGTGGGGTGTGAGATAAGGGTCCAGCCTCATTCTTCTACACATGAATATCCAGGTGTCTCAGGATGATTTCTTAAAAATACTATTTTTTCATATTAAATTATCTTGGTACTTTTATTTAAAACCAATTAGACAAACATGTAACGATACCTAGACACTATATTCTATTTATCTTTATTCTAATACCACACCCTCTTATTGTAGCCTTTAGTAGGTTTGAAGTCAGGAAGTATGAATCCAACTTATTTTTTTGTTTTAACATTGTTTTGCTAAACTGGGTTCCTTGTACTTCCATATGAATTTTAGTATCAGCTTGTTACTTTCTGAAGAAAATGGCAATCATAAGTTTAATAGGGATTTTGTTGAATCTTCTTTAATTTATTTCAATAATATTTTATAGTTTTCAATGTATACTTGTACTTCTTAGAATCTGTTCTTAAGAATTTGAATCTTTTTATGTTATTAGAAATGGAATTGTCTTAACGCCACTTTCAGATTGTTCTTTGCTAGTGTATAGAAACACCACTGATTTTTGTATATTGATCATGTATTTTTCAACATTAGTAAACTTATTTATTAGTTATAATAATTTTTGGTCGATTCCTTAGGATTTTTAATATCTGATAATGGAGATAATTTTGCTCCTACTTTTCCAATATTGATACTTTTTTCCGTTTTCTGTTTAATTATCCCAACAACTTCCAGTACAATGTTGAATAGAAATGACAGACTAACTATCCTTGTCTTTTTCCTGAGCTTAAAAGAAAATCAAGCCGTCTTTCATCAAAAAGTATGATGTTAGCTGTAGATTTTTCATAGGACACTTTACCAGATTTTGTATATTCCCTTCTGTTTCTGGTTTGTTGAGTGTTTTGTTTATTTTTTATAAAAAAAAGTGTAGAATGTTTTCAAATGCTATCAATGAAGCTATTTATATGTGTAATTTGTGTTATATTATATTAATATGGTATATTGCATTCAGTGATTTTCTAATTTAAAACCAACCTTGCAGTACTAATATATATCCCAATTAGTCATAATGTATATTTCTTTGGATATGTTGCTTAATTCCATTTGCTAGTACTTGATGAAGGAATTTGGTGTCTGTATTCATAAGGCATTTTGATCTGTATTTTAAATTTTTTGTCACATCTTTGACTGGATTTAGTATCTGGGTAATATTAGCCACATAGAACATGTTAATAATTTTCCCCTTCTCTTTTGAAACAGTTGCAGAAGGATTGGTGTTCGTTATTCTGTAAACATTTGGTGAAATTTACCGGTAGAGCAACCTACTCATGCTTACTTTGTGGAACACATTTTTATTACTAAATCAATCTCTTTGCTTATTGTCAGTTTATTGATATGCTATACTTTTTTGGGGTTACTTTCAGTGGTTTTGCCTTTCTTTAAACTTATCTATTTCATTTAGGTTTTATAATCGGTTAGCATGTAATTGTTCAGTATTCTCTTTGAATCCTTTTTTTATTTTTGGAAGATTGTAGTATTTTCTTCTCTTTCGTTGCTGATTCTCGTAATGTGAGTCTTCTCTATTTTTTCTTTATCAGTATAGTTAATAGTTTTTCAGTTTCTGAAAGTGCCAGTTTTAGAATTCATTGTTTTATTCTATTGCTTTTTTATTCTCTCCTTTATTAATTTATGCTTTAATTTTCATTATGTCCTCCTTCCTCTTGCTATGAATTTAGTTTTCACTCTTGAATACAAAGTGTGTCTATTACAAATAGCATATAGTTGAACAATTTTTTCGTTAAACACATTCTGCCATTTGTCTTTTGATTGGAATGTTTACTCAATTTACATTTATTTTAATTACCGATAAGGTAGAGTTTACTTCTACTATTTCGCCATTTGTTTTCTATATGTCTTTTTCTGTTTTGCTCCTGCATTCCTCCATTATTGCCTTACTTTGTGTAAAATAGATATTTTTCTGATATACCACTTTAATACCCTTGTTACATTTATTGTATTTTTAAAAAATTAATGGTTGCCCTATAGATTGCAAGTAACCTCTTAAGATAAAGCAATTACATAGCATTAATAGTGACTTAATTTTAATAATGTGCAAAAATATTGTTCCACAATTGCCCCCCTTTTTTTCTACTCCCTTATTTTATTATTGTGACACAAATTATATCTTATACATTATAAGCCCATCAACAAACTGTTATAATTATGGCTTTATGATCCATCTTTTAAATCATATAGAAAGAGAAAAGAGTTATGAATAAAGCATACTTATACTGGTTTTAATATTTACTAATATAGTTACCATTACTGGATCTCATTATTTTTATGTGTAAATAATTAAGATTGTATAGTTTATTTTCATTTTAGCTTAAAGGACTATCATTACTATTCTTTATATGTTAGTCTGCTAGTTATGAATTCTCCCAGTTCTTATTTGTCTGAAAATGTCTTAATTTCTGCTTTTATTGAGAAGGTAGCATTGTGGGATATAGAATTCATGGTTGATAGTCTTTTTTTCTTTTAGCACTTCAAATATATCATCCTGCTGCTGTCTCGTCTACATGGTGGCTTCTGATGGGAAATCAATTGTTGTTCTTATGAGGATCCTTGTATGTAATAAATCACATTTTTCTCTATGCTATCACTATTATCTCTTTGTGTTTAACAGTTTGACTATCATGATTAACTTTCGATTTCTTTGAATTTTTTCTACTTTGAGTTTGATGAGATTCATGGATGTGTAGATCAAAATTTTTTTCATAAAATTCAGAGAGTTTTGGCCATTATTTTTTCAAAGGATTTATCCCTTTTCCTTTTGGAACTCTCATATATGAGTAGATCTCTGAGGATCTACGCACTTATTTTTTTCTGATGATCCTCTGAAACAATTATCTTAATAAACTTATCTTTATGTTCACTGCTTCTTTCTTCTGCCAAATTAAGTCTCTTGTTGTGCTCAATTAGTAATTATTTTATTTTTTCCAATAACTTTTTTAAAAAATGTACTTTAAGTTCTGGGATACATGTGCAGAATGTGCAGGTTTTTTACATAGGTCTACACGTGCCATACACATGCCATGGTGGTTTACTGCATCCATCAATCTGTCATCTACATTAGGTATTTCTCCTAATGTTATCCCTCCCCTAGGCCCCCCACCTCCCAACAGGCCCTGGTGAGTGATGTTGCCCTCCCTGTGTGCTCATTGTTCAACTCCCACTTAGAAGTAAGAACATACAGTATTTGGCTTTCTGTTCCTGTGCTGGTTTGCTGAGAATGATGGTTTCCTTGTTCATCCATGTCCCTGCAAAAGGCATAAACTCATTCCTTTTTTAAGGCTGCAGAGTATTTCATGCTGTATGTGTGCCACATTTTCCTTATCCAGTCTATCACTGATGGGCATTTGGATTGGTTCCAAGGCTTTGCTTTGTGAACAGTGCTGCAATAAACATACATGTGCATGTGTCTTTATAGTAGAAAGTTTTATAATCCTTCAGGTATATACCCAGTAATGGGATTGATGGCTCAAATGGTATTTCTAGTTCTAGATATTTGAGGAATTGCCACACTGTCTTCCATAGTGGTGGAACTAATTTACACTCCCACCAACAGTGTAAAAGCATTCCTATTTCTCCACATCCTCTTCAGCATCTGTTGTTTCCTGACTTTTTAATGATCGCCATTCTAACTGGTGTGAAATTGTATCTTATTGTGGTTTTGATTTGCATTTCTCTAATGACCGGTAATGATGAGCTTTTTTCCATGTTTGTTGGCCACATAAATGCCTCCTTTTGAGAAGTGTCTGTTCATACCCTTCACCGCTTTTGATGAAGTTGTTTATTTTTCCCTTATACATTTGTTTTTCAGTTTTTATAAATTTCAACTTTAAAAAAAATTTAATAATTTATTCCTTTATTTTTATTATTGATTTGGTAAGACATCAATCTCCTACTTTCTTTAATTGATTATATATAGTTTCTATTTCTTTGAACAAGTTTACTATAGCTGACTTAATATATTTGTCAAGTAAATCCAGTATTCAGGTGACCTCAAAGGCAGTTTCTATTTACTGGTTTTATTTCTGTGCATGGCCCATACTTTTATTTGTTTGTATGACTTATAATATTTTCTGGTAACTTGACATGTTAAATAGTATAACTTGGTACATCTGGAAGTCAAATCCTGCTCTTTCCTAGTAGTTACTGTTTTTGATTTTGTTGTTTCTACTATTTGTCTAGTGTTTCAATGGGATTGTTCTTTGCCATGTGTGGCCCTTGAAGTCTCTGCTTGATTAACTTAGTGTTCAGCTAAAATGAATAATTTGACAGAGATTTTTCTTAAATTTTTGGAACAAAAACATCTTCTAACCTTTCCTGAAGAACTCTGTGTGTATGCTGAGACATGTCTTCAGCGCTCAGCCAGGCAGTTTACAACTGTACTTTATTCTTTACTTTCTGCTTGTATAGAGCCTCAAGGTTAGTCAGAGATTAGAGATTAGGGCTGTTTATATATTTCTTAGGACTGTGTATACACTTGCATGCTGTGATATTTTCTGGTTTTCCAGGATTTTTTCTAGCTTTCAAAGACTTCTAGGTACATCTAATTCCTGAGTTATTAAATCTTTAATTATATTGGTCAACCTAGAGTTGCCCTCAACTCAAATTATTGTCTCAAACACTGTGATATGAAGCAATTGCCACTGATTATTTTTAACAAGTTCTCTAGATATATGGTTTTATATAAGAGTGAATTTTTAGTCAGGTCAAATAAAGTCAGTCCCTGAGAATGGAGTTTCCCAGAGTGCTGTCAAACCAGTGAAATAGTGACATTCCTTGGGAAGAGTCTTTTGAGTCAGATTCATACTTTTACTGTCCCCTCCACTGGCTATTAGGTTGCTGGTTTCTCAGCTACCCTAATTGCAATGACGTTGGATTTCAAGTCCATTAAAGAGCTGGGGAGAGAGGGATGGTTGTTTACAACCACAAAGCTAATTAGGCTTATGAGACTCAATCATTTTTCTTGAATAAACATGGAGATTATTTCAAGCCTTTAGTTCATTTGCATAGTTCTGAAACAACTTATTTCAACTATATTTACCAATGCACAGGTTTCTTTTATGGAAGTGTATTTTTGACTAGTTCTTCTGCTATTACAGAAACGATTCTATCATATTATATTTTATATTTATATTATTGGGGAGAGGGAGAATAAATATGGGTTCTACAATCACAGTGTCTTCAGTGTCTGCATATTAAGTTTGATTCTGTCTCTAAAGGTTGATGTGAATTGGGATAAGTAAGTTTACATTACACTTGCAAGCTTCCAGTTTCCTTAGCTAGAAAGCAGAATCAACAATAGTAATGTCTCACAGAATTATGGTGATAAATAATATTCTGTCCATAAGGTTTTAGTTAACTTTTTGATATATAGTTCACTCTAAATGTCATAGTTTTTGTTATTTAAAACATTTATCTTGTTTTCAAAAATATATGCATAGATAAGATTAGTGTGGCATTTTATAAATGATGAATCTTTTTAATCATATAGATATCAACTAATTCAATTTTATATATCTATATGTACAACAAATAACACTAAAAAGAGATTACTTTAATCATCCCTTTATAATTTTGAAAAATTTTATTTTATTAAGGATTAAGGTTCTCTGTAGCTTTCCCACAAATTTCCGCTGATCAAAAATTTAAGGAGTCTCAGTGAAGGATATATGAATATCCTATTTAATTTTGTGAAGAGTTATTCTAATGAAATATTATAAAAATTATAAAGAAGAGTCTTAAATTTTATGCCATTTGAAGAAAATTATATACCACAATGAACACTTAAAATTACATATTTTAATACATCAAATTAGAATTGCATTTCATGGAACATATGCTTATATTCCTTGAGAAAAAAAATAGATAAATGAACGTTTGCTGAAATATCAAATCTATTTAGGTGATTTGTGTGTCCTAAGTTACTGAACTACTTACATGTGCTCGTGTCTCTAAACAACTGGAGTTAACATAGTTTAGTGTTTACACAGTTTCAAGACATTAAAAAGCAAATTGGGCTAGGGATGTAATTTGAATGCTGACTACAACCTGCCTTCTGCTATTCCTGGCACGGCTTAAAATTTAACTGCCTTCTTTATTTCTGATTTTTCTTCCCCCAAAGCAGAGTCAACAGCTTTAGCTACAGATGGGGCTCTGTATGGCCGTTATTGGACCCAGATGCCACACTCTGGAGCATGTTTTGCCAACAGCATCTGGCTCTTTGCTGCCTGTGCAGTTGGCATTTGTGTTGATGCTTTGGCCTGCTTTTCTTATGGACACTACAAAGCTGACTTTCAGACAACATGAAGGTTTGCTCCCAGTTCACTGTAAGAATTGTCTTTCTTAGTTTATATTTTAGAAGTATTTAAATAGATGCCTTAGATCATGAAGCACTATGTATTAAAATTTTCATGTCTCTTATAAAAATATGTTTAAAATTTGTAATAGGTATAATAACTGAAAAAGTCTGACATTTATTAAGTAAAAACTTATGTTGATTTATGTGTATCTTAACACATCAAATAAAAACTATGAAAACTTTGGTGTGTTGTGTGTTACCAGAGATTTTATTTTGCTTTTTTTTTTTTTTTACCTTATTTATGCATAGAAGTCTTAAGTGCTAGTATAAAAGCAAAGCCATGACAAAATTTTAGTTCAGGCAACAACAATCTATGGTACAGTGTCTATCTTTAAGAGTTAAAAGATTTTTCCTTCACAAAAACCAGAGGTTTGAACAAAATATGTGTGGGTAGGTAGATCACTCATCCCCTTATAGTACAGCTACACTGTGGTTTACAGAGATAACAGACACAGGGAATTTTTAATATTTTACAATCATAATCTATTACTTGGGGAATTAATTATATATGCCTCTTTATATATGTATGCAAGTATATTTGTAGAATAAATTACTGTAAGTGTAACTGCTGGATCAAAGTGGTCTACATTCAATATTTGAGTAGTTTTTATTAAATTATCTTTTGGACAGATTCAATAAATTCACATAAGTAATTAAAGCAATTATCTATAGCCGACACTTACAGTTTGTATCATTTTGTTCATGAGTAAATCTCTTAGATTTTATTTTATATATGAAAGAACTAAAACTTAGATATTTTCAGTAACTTATGCAGAAATCACAGTGTTAAAAAGTGATAACTCTAAATACCAGAACAAGACAGGCATGATTCCACATCCATAGTTTAAGATTATCATCATCTGATGCTGCTTATAGTATATAATCATACATATGTTGCCACTGGCAACATATCACTCAGTTTGCAAGGTTTAACAAATTTGTGAAGACTAAATAATTATTATTTTCTCACTGGAAAAGTTGGAACCTCATGTAGTTCAAATTTTATCAAAAAGGAGTAACTCAGGAGTTAAGTGTAATTTTTTTGACAGATACATACATCCTACAACCAATTATAACTGTACAAATAGGCCTTAGAAATCACTGATTAAGTAAAATTGCTTTTTGATAACAGTAGCACAAAGGAAGAAAAGGGGAAATCACAGTATCTTGTTGTAAGACTATTAGGTTATACATGAAGTGGCATATTATTTGAAGACAGGCAGTGATAAACAGAAAAAGTATTAAAGACCTTATTTTGAATGAATAGATGAACTCTCTTATTTCACTGAAACTGAGTTGAAAGAATAGAGGAAGAGACAGTTTTATCAGGTATCATAGTAATTGTAAAAACTCCCCGCATACCTTCTGTGTTACTTTGTCAGGACAATCTTTGGCATTCCTTGGCTTCTGAAGAATCACCCTCATTTTACCCTTCGAGGTTTGTAGTTTTCTTCCTGTGTGAGTGCCTATCTCTGTATCAAAATTTCCCCCCTTTTTAAAAGACAGTAGTCCTATTGAATTAGTTTCCACCCTAATGAATTCACTTTCATTTGAATATCACTGTACAGACTCTATTTTCAAAAGAGGCCACAATTTGAGATCCTGGCAATTAGGAGTTCAAGGTCTTTTGGGGAGCTACGATTCAACCCCAACACCTTCTGATGTCTTCTGAGTGCAGTTATGAAAACATAGGGTTAGTGAAGCCCAGAAGTTTATAATTTAGCATAGCCATACATAAACTCTTTAAATTTTATTCACAGAACTGTATAGAAACATATTCAAAGATAATTTTAATTATTTAGAAGTGTAGTTAGAAAAAAATCATTTAATATTAGCTTATCTAATTATTTCATGTAGAACCACAATACCAAGTTCAGATTAAAAGTGTTGCCTTATTATTTGTCAATTAAAAATAAACTAAAATTTTTAAAAAATAGACTTTTAAAAAGTACCATATCTAAGAATAGATTTTGCTTGTTTTCTTCTTTTTTAACATTTTTTTTTAACGATGATGAATTGTTTTAATGAAAAGTACTAGAAACTGTAAAATTTAAGAAACATGTAAAAACATAATACCAGGAAACAAAACTAGAATGATGCAGACATATTCAGAAATTGCTAATTAGAAATGAATTGAAAGCCATTAGTTATTGTTTGTTTCAGATTCAGTGTTGCATGGGAGGGCAATGACCATGACTGTAACAAAAACAAAATGTGACATTTAGGATTATGGTATTTGTGAGTAAAATTATTTTTATTGAACTGTGGAAGAGAGATAATACGCATTTGGAAACAAAGGAAAAATGTACATGAGAATATTATTTACTGCAAAATCTATATTTTCTTTTTTTGAAAAGTAATCAAAATTTGATATTAAGTTCTTGAATAAAACATGATCTAATTAAGGTCCTGCATTTTTCTTATGTTTTGAAGTAGACTTTTTCTCTTACTCTTTCTTTTTATGGGGAAGGAAGGGGCAGTGTTTTAAGAGAAATAGACTTTTCATAAGGTGTTCAATAGGTTTTGGACATTTTTTATTGTGATTATGCACAATAAAATGCCAAGATTTTGCATATACAATATAAGGAGTTTTGGCCATTGCACTTACTTGTGTAACTACCACTGAACCCAAAATATAGAACTTATCCATCACCCTAGAAAGTTTCCTTGTGCCCATTCACAGTTCATTTCCACCCTCTTACACCCTGCTATTTGTTGGGCTTTTGAAAATTTTCCTTCTGTAGTAATTTCTGATAAACTATCCTCAAAACATCAATACATTTTTTTCAACATGAGAAATATTTAAATGTAAATTAAATTATTTAGTTATTAGGTTTATCTTAATAAAGGAGTTTCATAGAAACTTTTAATTTGACTTTTATTATAACTATAGCCAGACGATATACTGATATTATTTATGTTTCTTATAGGAGGATATAAAAATTATATAGATCAGTTGCTTTTCCAATGACATGTTATTAGCAGAAGAAATAAAGAATTTAGGACTTCTTACACCAGAGCCCTTAAGATTTTACATTATTTTTTATTGTCACTTACGATTCCTTGCCAAATCAGTGATGAAGGGGTTGTTCATATGCTGTTCAATGCTGGGGAGTTTTTCTTATGCTGGGGAGTTTTGACATAAATTTAATGGTGAAAAGTTTTATTTCTGTATTTATTATTCTAAATTGTTTCAATCTATAGAATTGATCATGTAAGTAATCAATAACTTTTCTTAGTGTATTTCTAGGTAAGTAAGATTTTGTATTGCTAGTTTGATTTAGGGATATTTCTTTTCTTGTAGAGAGCTTTCTTCCCAGATCAATGTTGTTTTGGTAAATAATCCGTGGGCATTTCCAATGCATACCCTGAGAACTATCAGCTTTCAAAATGATAAGCCAACTGACAAACACAAAGAGCTCACGTAAAAATAAGAAATCCATTTTATGTGTTTCTCCTAGATCTGTGTCTAGAGCACATTATTCAAACTAATAACCCCCCTTTTTTTTTTTTTTCCACACTAAGCATGTTACATTTTGCCTTCAGTTTTCATGGAGAATCAGTTTAAAAGATGTGTATTTGAACATTTCTATACCTCTTGCAAAGCCATACATCAAGTCATGGTCCATTATATTTCCCAATGTCCTATACTAAAAGATTCAGCCATAAAATTCTTCCCTGACTTCAGAATGAGAAAATATAACTCCACTTTCTTTTGTAAAAAAAAAAAAAAAAAGAAAAAAAAAAAGACGTATATCGCCTATATAATCTTTATATTTGCTCTTGCTTTTCACAGTAAATCACAATTAACATATGTCTTGGTATAGGAATTCTTTACAAATACTTACATTTTAGGGTCTATCTCTTCTTCAAAGTTTTTAAACACTTTTCTTTCACCAGATGGCTAATTGGAGGCTTTGTTAGTATACCTCACCAACTTAGAAATAGCAAAACTGTGTGTAAGGATTCACACTGTGAACTTCTGTGCAAAAAGGAACACGGGAGATCAACATTAGAGTGAAAGAAAACTTTGGATACTTAGAAAAAAAAAAATGCAGGTAACAACCCATGTGGCAGACACCAGCAGAAAATTGTGAGTGAATCCCCAGTGCATGAGATGGAGAATGATTGCCTCCATGATGCACAGTCTCACTGGGAAGCTGCGTCAATCCAGGCTATAATGGAGATCCTTGTCCCAACCAAGCTCTGGATCTAACTTGGGGAGCAATAGGGAGACTATGAGTAGGAACAGCTCTAGAAATTATCCTGCATGCACTCCTAGAACTGGGTGTCAACAGAATGAGGCCATTCTGTATCCTAGCTCATAGAGAGCTATGTGGAAACCTGCCAGCCAGCACAAGTGGCAGTTCCTGGTTTGGAGAGTCTCAGGCCAGAGATTTAAGATTTTGAGCAGGGGAGAAGCCCCTGGGGCCAGAATTGAGAGGCAAATGTGGTATGTACTCCAGCCACAGGCACAGTACTTGGGTGCTCCCTCTTCACAAGACCTGAGTGGGTGTGGTTTTGACCCCAGAAAAAAGTTTTGTGGCCTGGGATAGGTCAGTCTGAAGGCAAACTGGGGGTGCTTTGGCTAACTGTTCTAACTTTCTGCCAGAGTCAGACTATCAGAGGGAGCCCTGCTAGGTTGGGAGTATGAGAGCACAGCAGGTCCCTCTACCACTTGCTAGCCTGTAGAACCTGAGCTGTTTCTCATTCCCCATCCTGGGTCTTAGGCCCAGCAATGATTATTCTGCTCCTCACTGGGAAGCTTTTCCAGGAGCCTGAGAACTGACTCTGACCCCTATTGGGGCTGGTGCTTGCACCCACCATTAGGGGCCCTCATGTAGCCTCACTTGGCCCAGTTCCAAGCTGTGTTGTCTCTGCCCTCAGAGGCAAAGTGTGGGACTAGGACCAGTGAATGTTCTACAACCCAACCCACCACCTGGGAACCTGAGAACTTCATCTAGATTACACCTTTGGGTATAGATGAGAGATCATCTAGACCAAGTGAGACCATCTTATAGGTGAGAGCTAGTGACCATGCCATCTGGCTCTCACCTGCAAGCACCACTTTCTGGCCTTAAGATCTATCTTCACAGCCCATTTCAATATCTGCTGACACAAGTACACAGCATTTGGGAAGGATACAAGCTTCATATGACCTCTGCTACCACTATTATTCACACCACCCTTGCTCATTAGGAGGCCTTGAGCCTGCTGACACACCAGGCACATGACTACCACAATGAGCATTTGAGAAAGCCACCATAGAAGATTATGTATAACCAAAGAAATCATACAGAGTCTATTCCACTGATATAGTTTGGTTGTGTCCCCATCCAAATCTCAACTTGAATTGCATCTCACAGAATTCCCACATATTATGGGAGGGACCCAGGGGGGAGGTAATTGAATCATGAGGTCTGGTCTTTCCTGCACTATTCTTGTGATAGTGATTAACTCTCATGAGTTCCAATGGGTTTACCAGGGGTTTTGCTTTTGCTTCTTCCTCATTTTTCTCTTGCCACTACCATGTAAGAAGTTCCTTTCACCTCCCACCATGATTCTTAGGTCTCCCCAGCCATGTGGAACTATAAATCCAATTAAACTTCTTTTTCTTCCCAGTGTCCGGTATGTCTTTATCAGCAGCATGAAAATGAACTAATACAGTAAATGGTACCAGTAGAATGGGGTGCTTCTGAAAAGATATACAAAAATGTGGAAGTGACTTTGGAACTAGGTAACAGACAGAGGTTGGAACAGTTTGGAGGGCTCAGAAAAAGACAGGAAAATGTGGGAGTATTTGAACTTCCTAGAGTTTTGTTGAATGGTTTTGCCCCAAATGCTGATAGCGATAGGGACAATAAGGTCCAGGCTGCGGTGGTCTCAGATGGAGATAAGGAAATTGTTGGAAACTGGAGAAAAGGTGACTCTTGTTATGTTTTTAGCAAAGAGACTGGTGGCATTTTGCCCCTGCCCTAGAGATTTGTGGATCTTTGAACTTGAGAAAGATGATTTAGTGTATCTGACAGAAGAAATTTCTAAGCAGCAAAGCATGTAAGAGATGACTTGGGTACTGTTAAAGGCATTCAGTTTTATAAGGGAAGCAGAGCATAAAAGTTTGGAAAATTTGCAGCCTGACTATGCAATGGAAAAGAAAAACCCTTTTTCTGGGGAGAAATTCAAGCTGGCTGCAGGAATTTGCATAAGTAGCAAGAAGCCTAATGTTAATGCGGAAGACGATGGGGAAAATGTCTCCAGGCCATGCCAGAGACCTTCACAGCATCCCCTCCCATTACAGCCCTGGAGTCTCAGGAGCAAAAATTGGTTTTGTGGGCTGGGCCCAGGGTCACCATACTGTGTGCAGCCTAGGGACTTGGTGCCCTGTGTTCCAGATGCTCAATCCATAGCTGAAAGTGACCAAAGTACAGGTTGGGTTGTGGCTTCAGAGGGTGGAAGCCCTAAACCTTGGCAGCTTCCACATGGTAGTGAGCCTCTGGGGGCACAGAAGTCAAGAACTGAGGTTTGGGAACCTCTGCCTAGATTTCAGAAGATTTATAGAAACGCCTGGATGCCAAGGCAAAGTTTGCTGAAGGGGCGGGGTCCTCACAGAGAACCTCTGCTAAGGCAGTGTGGAAGGGAAATATGGGGTCAGAGCCCCCACACAGAGCCCCTACTGGGACACTACCTAGTGGAACTGTGAGAAGAAGGCCACTATCCTCCAGACCCCACAATGGTAGGTCCACTGACAGCTTGCACCACGTGCCTGGAAAAGTCACAGACACTCAATGCCAGCCTGTGAAAGCAGCCAGGAAAGGGGCTATACCCTGCAAAGACACAGGGACAGAACTTCCCAACACCATGAGTACCTACCTCTTGCATCAGCGTGACCTGGATGTGAGACATGGATTCAAAAGAGATCATTTTGGAGCTTTAAAATTTGATTGCCTCGCTGGATTTTGAACTTGCATGGGCCTTGTGTCCCCTTTGTCTTGGTCAATTTTTCCCATTTGGAACAGCTGTACTTGCCCAATACCTGTACCCCCACTGTATCTAGGAAGTAATTAGATTGCTTTTGATTTTACAGACTCATAGGTGGAAGGGACTTGCCTTGTCTCAGATGAGACTTTGGACTGTGGACTTTTGAGTTAATGCTGAAATAAGACTTTGAGGGACTGTTAGGATCGCATGACTGGTTTTGAAATGTGAGGACATGAGATTTGGAAGGGCCATGGGTGAAATGATATGGTTCGGCTGTGTCCCCATCGAAATCTCAACTTGAATTGTATATCCCAGAATTCCCACGTGTTATGGAAGGGACCTAGGGGGAGGTAATTGAATTTTGGAGGCAGGTCTCTCCTGTGCTATTCTTGTGATGGTGATTAAGTCTCATGGGATCTGATGGGTTTATCAGGGATTTTTGCTTTTGCTTCTTCCTCATTTTTCTCTTGCCACCGCCATATAAGATGTACCTTTCACCTCCCAACATGATTCTGAAGCTTCCTCAGCCATGTGGAACTGTAAGTCCAATTAAACCTCTTTTTATTTTTCCCAGTGTCTAGTATGTCTTTATCAGCAGCATGAAAACAGACTAATACAGCCACTAAACATACCCAGAAGCAAAGCCAAATGATTTTACTCAATATACATCATAGGCACATCCTCAAGAAAAGTAAAATCTCACTCCAACAAAAGTAAATTCAAGAACAAGAAGAATTTCTCCAGATGAGACAAAAATCAGCATAGTAATACTGGATCCTGAATTCTAAACAAAATGAAATGTTGGGATGCCAGATAAAGAATTCAAAGCAGGTCTCTTACTCAAGCCAGAGCTTGGGGTCCATCTCCACTGCTCTGTGTCCTCTGCTCCAGGAGACCCAGATGACTGTCATAGTCTCTGTTGCCTTGTGACCAGCAGGTACTGGGATATCCATAGCTAAGATGCCGGGACACCCTAGAAGCTAGGGGATTACTTAGAAAATACATTTAAAGGGGTGTTGGGTCAAGATGGCAGACTAGAAGCAGTACATGTGCACTGCTTTCATGGAGAGGAAACAAGAGTCAGTGAATACTGGCATTTAATTTATCCTCTATTTTTTTCTGGAATTCTGCCATTGGAGCTCCTCTCATTTTATTAACTGATTTATATCCTGAGTCTTTCATATCTCCTTAAATATTTTGGTGTAGAGTAATATTTATATGAGCTTTTTATTTATCTTAAAATTATTTGGCTATAGTTTTAGTATGTTTGGTAAAATAATGCTTATATAAGATGTCTGGCTCTTTTCATACTCATTCTTACATTTACATTTGCACACAAACACAACAGTCTATTTTGTACTAATTCCTTTTTAAGTTTTCTTATCTTTAAAATTAGTTCTTCAAAACCTTAATATTTGCAGGAACACGTGTGAGTTAAGACAGTGTCCTTGTCAATGAGAAACAAGCAGAAGCTTCCATGGCTCAGAGGAAAGCAATGTATGCTATTGGTTTTTCAATTGCTTGTGTGTGAACACACGTATGCATATGCATGTGTATGTATGTGAGAGACGTGGGGGAGAAGGAGAATGGATATATTTTTTGTCACCCCAGTGAATAATGGTAGCAACAGGACTGCTGATTTTCCTTCATGAGCCTTCAAGGTTGCATGTCTCTGAAATTCCAAATTCTGCCAGTGTCTTTTCTTCTGCCCCAAACACTCTTTGATGGAAAGTTGGCCCCGCCTTTATTCCGAGCGAGGGTTTTTTGTGTTTTGTTTTTAATTTTTGTTCTTTTTTTAATTTTTTTTTTTTAAATCATCAGTTTCCTACTCCGAGAACTATTTTTTGTGCCATGTCTGCTGGCTTACTCCAGCAGCAGGCACCTACCTGCCCTTCATATCTGCTCTTATCTTGGTCCTTTTACAATATTTGTCATCTCAGTTTCTTTTGTGCTTTGACTTGGGATTATTGATGACTGTTTTACTGAGTATGAAGTTTTATTTTCTGTTTCTAATTTTCTTTGTCACATTGAGTTAGATTCAGAGAGACACAGGCACCACTGATGATTTTACTTCATACTTTACAAAGATAAATCTCTTCTACTTTGAATTTATTCTTTCCCTTCCATGAGTTTGAAATTCTGGCTTAGTGATTTTTTTAAAGACTTTTTGAATATCACTTGGACTCTGGATTGACTAAGTGCCAGGAAGAGTCTCATCAAGGAGCAGGATCATAGATATAAAGCTTTCCGCATATCCCCTGGGAGACAGCTGACCCTTTAGTGACATTTTTTAATATAATTATTTTGCTTCTCTTTCCTTCTTTCCATTTCTCTCTTATCTCTGCTATCCTTATTTATTTCTGTAGTTCCATCTGTTTTATTAAAAAAATAAGTACAAGACATTTGAATGTTATTTAAATTTTTAAGGGAGGTCATGTTCTATAATTTTAAATTTAAAAAAAAAATTGATTCATAATAATTTCTGTATGTGGAAAGATATGTTAGTGTTCATTTTCAATAGGTTTGTTTTTGCATATTTTTACATTGGCTAACTGAATTTATCTTATATTTCAGAATTAATGGTGTTGTATGCATATAGTCTAAGTATGTGTGATTAGTAATTAGAATATATATATTTAATACATGTTACCTCTAAGGAGTATGAAACAGATATAGCATTTATTATAATGCCAGTCCTAATAAAAAAAAAAAACAAAGATTACTTTGCTTCCTCTTTGCTTATAATATTTCCGTATGTATAAAAATCCACTGGCTTTTCTAACTCAGTTGATTTTCTTCTGAGACCAAGTGTATTGCTTATTAAACTGGGAGTTTAAAATGTTTCTCGATATGAAACACCTGACATGCTGCAGATTTATGAATTATTTTGTAAAATGTTTATAAATTTTTTTAAGTTCTATATCTTAGTACTTTGCTTGTGTAACACTCTGTATCCTACTTTTGTATTTAAAATTCTGCCTCCTACTCAAATTGTACCTGAAAGAATAAAAATATATGTGTAAGTATATAGGATTTTTATACATTTTAAGCTGTATTGGAAAGATTATATATGCATTTTCAAGTATAATTTGAATACGATTTGAATATAATGTGGGTATAGGTATGGATATTATACTTGCATATACACATGCAGACATATGCTTATGTAAATTTTTAAGCATTGAAAAAAGTGCAACTGTGAATTCATCTGAATATATGAAACATTGTATTTAAAAGCAGACTTATTTGACTTGCCACAAAGATCCTTTTTGGGAAAAAACAGGAGCCAGAAGTAATACTTACTTGCTCAGAAACTGATTCATCATCAATTTTCTGCTTACACACACATACAATCAAGGAAAAACAAAATAAAATAGAAGAAATGAAAGATGGTAACTTAAATTAGGTTTATGTTCAAAGTTAAATCACATAATTGTTCATGTTACTCATGTTTATAACACTAGTCATTTTTTTGACTCAACAGGTAAACTTACAGAATAGTAGCTTCAACTATCTTATCATGTTGTCAGCCTTTTTGAGCAAGTGTTTTCTTTCAGCTTTATTCAAGATGTTGTTGAAAGATTCATTTTTCAACATAAATTTCTTAGGACTTATTGTAGGCCTACAAAAAAATCTAAATTGTGCTCATCTGTCTGAGCAGTAAAATACCCCATTCTCATGGTTTCTGTATTATGACCACAATGACAAAAAAAAAGAAAAAAAGGAACTAATCTCACTATATTGCATCTCACTATGTGGCATGTTTGGCTTTGTTGTTCCAGTTCCAGATTCAAGTGTATTTAACTCTGGGTTTTCTTCAAAATGCAGCATGAGTTCCATCAGATTTATCTGAGATTTTAAACATGAATATACTGAAGGCTTGACCCAATGCATTCTCTACCTCTGTTTGTCTGGCATTTTAGCTTTCTTCTATGAAATGAGGAATATTCTGAATCTTGCAAAAGCCTTGAATTGTTTTTTTTTTTTTTGGAAACACTGACCTACAAAGCAACTTGAATTAAATAACTCTGAAAAAGACTATTGATCAGTTGTCTTCTTACATGGCAGAGGAGATTAAATCATATAGAATATTGGAAACAGATAATTTGAAAGAATTATATAAAGGAGTTATCCAAACAGTTCACTTACATCAAAATTTATGTTGTATAAAAAATATAGATTATAGTTCTTCCAACTGAAATGACTGGCTTGTAATTATGTGTATAAATGGATAAATTATATGTCTGAATTTATATTTTTTGACAAAATACATGAAATGAGGCTTGATGGCCTTAATAGAAGAAATCATTGTTCTATTAATATTAAAACAGAAATTCTTGAATTCATTTAGAATTCATAAACTTCCCTTCACCCTAAAACAAACAAACAAACAAAAAACATAGAAAAGAAAGATTTGCCCAGCCTGGCCAACATGGTGAATCACGTCTCTACTAAAAATACAAAAATTAGCCGGTCGCGATGGCAGGCACCTATAATCCCAGCTACTCAAGAGGCTGAGGCAGGAGAATTGCTTGAACCCGAGTGGCAGAGGTTGCAGTGAGCCAAGATCGTGCCACTGCACTCCAGGCTGGGCAACAGAGTGAGACTCCATCTCAAAAAAGAAAAAAAAAAGAAAAAAGAAATATACAGAAAGAAAGGTTTGCTTACTATCTATCAGACCACATGCTTACACAAATTTGCCTAGTAAAATTCTTTCCTGCCTGTTTCTTCTCAAATAATCTACATATGTATCTCAGATTCTATAAAAATACTGCAGAATACCACAATGAAGAGGATTCTATATGTTTCATAAATTAATTGTATATTTCAGTAGAGAAGGCCAATTTTAAACTTACTTATTCCTAGTAATGTTTGTTAGAATGGTCCTTGAATTTTTATTGCATGCCTTCATTTTTCCAGAACTCCGTATTTCAATTTTTGATACATGTAGGGTAGCATCTGAAATAATGGAATTTATTTGATTTAAGTTGTTACATATTAAGCATCAGTAGCATCTTATTTTCCTCTATTTCTGTCATTGTCATCTGTCTCTTACCTGATGGCATCATGATCTTTCCAATAGTGAATGTGAAGCCCACTGAGTCGTCCTCACTCCTCACTCTGCCTCATCTGCTTACTAACCATTATCCAAATCTTCTCTCGCCTGCTTCAGAAATATATCTCAAATCTGATGTACTTTATTACTCCCTTTGTGTAGTACTCATAATCTCTTAGTAATGAAACAATAACTTCCTAAATGATCTTCATGCTACCAAGCTGACCCTATGTTAATCCATGTTCTACTGGATAACAATCAATGTTATACCCATGCGTAGAAACAAACAACCTTAAATATCTTCAAGGGTAAAGTCAAAATTCCTTAATTTCACTTTTCTTGCTGTTGCAGTAGTCTTCACAATCCTTAGCAACTTTGCCTTGCTATTACTGTTTTTAGGCTACCTCCTCACTTTCATTTTACCCATATCAATCTTATATGTTTTTACACACTAACACTTTTAGACTGTTATTCAAAGTGGTCCTTAATCATGTATTCTATTTTTAATGTTTACAAATAAAATAAATATTTTTAAAAATGTATTTTGAGTCTAAATGAGCTTAGTGATTTTCCACATTTATTTCCAGGAAGATTGCAGAGGTTAAGAGTATAGTAATGTTCATGTTGTAATTCAGTATGAATATAGTTTTGTTGATGGTATATACACTTAAGGGTATAAATAGGTTAACAGACAATAAAATAATGAATCAATTATTTAATTCGGTAGCTCATTTTTTAAAAATTTCCTTTTCTATGCCCCCAATTTATAGGACACTAAAAAGATGACAATAATATTTTATTACTCACAGACATTATTTCTTTTTTACCTGGCAGTTTTGGTTGAAATTTTGTGTTTCATATACGTAATGGTTGCCGGAAACAATGAACTTATGATTATTATTATTATTATTATACTTTAAGTTCTAGGGTAAATGTGCATAACGTGCAGGTTTGTTACATATGTACACTTGTGCCATAGTGGTGTGCTGCACCCATCAACTCGTCAGCACCCATCAACTCGTCATTTACATCAGGTATAACTCCCAATGCGATCCCTCCCCCCTGCCCCCTCCCCATGATAGGCCCCAGTGTGTGATGTTCTCCTTCCCAAGTCCAAGTGATCTCATTGTTCAGTTCCCACCTATGAGTGAGAACATGCGGTGTTTGGTTTTCTGTTCTT
>NW_012106587.1:912570-936668 GCF_000951045.1 Mandrillus leucophaeus
CTAGTGGGGGATGTCTCCCAGTTAGGCTACTCAGGGGTCAGGGACCCACTTGAGCAGGCAGTCTGTCCGTTCTCAGATCTCAACCTCTGTGTTGGGATTTCGACTGCTCTTTTCAAAGCTGTCAGACAGAGTCGTTTGCGTCTGCAGAGGTTTCTGCTGCTTTTTGTTGTTGTTGTTGTTGTTATTGTTGTTTAGCTGTGCCCTGTCCCGAGAGGTGGAGTCTACAGAGACAAGCAGGCCTCCTTGAGCTGCTGTAAGCTCCACCCAGTTTGAGCTTCCCAACAGCTTTGTTTACCTACTTAAGCCTCAGCAATGGTGGGCTCCCCTCCCCCAGCCTAGCTGCCGCCTTGCTGTTAGATCGCAGACTGCTGTGCTAGCAATGAGGGAGGCTCTGTGGGCATGGGACCCCCCCGGCCAGGTGTGGGATATAATCTCCTAGTGTGCCCGTTTGCTAAGACCCTTGATAAAGCACAGTATTGGGGTGGGAGTTACCCGATTTTCCAGGTGTTGTGCATCTCAGTTCCCCTGGCTGGGAAAAGGGATTCCCTTCCCCCTTGTGCTTCCCAGGTGAGGCGATGCCTCGCCCTGCTTCAGCTCTCACTGGTCGGGCTGCAGCAGCTGACCAGCACCAATTGTCCAGCACTCCCTAGTGAGATGAACCCAGTACCTCAGTTGAAAATGCAGAAATCACCTATCTTCTGTGTCGCTTGCGCTGGGAGCTGGAGACTGGAGCTGTTCCTATTCGGCCATCTTGCTCTGCCCCCCCGAACTAATTTTTTAAATTAACATATAAAAACGTGTATGGTTATTTTGTGTAACATAATTTTTTGATATATGCATACATTTTGAAATAGGTAAATCAAGCTAGTTAACATATGCATTACTTCGCATAGTTTTCTTTTTCATGAAGAAAGCACTTAAAATTTACTCTCAACAATTTTTAAATGCACAATATCATGTTATTAATGATAGCCATGATCATATGCAGTTGATCTCTTGAACTGTTTCCTTCCGTCTAACTTTATCCTGTGACCAGAATCTCCCCTAATCTCCTCCACTTCCCAGTATCTGATAAACAACATTTTACTGTTTGCTTCTATAAGAAGTGAACTAATTTTTGTAAGAAAATATTATTTTAAACTGCATATACTATTAGGTTTGTATTAATAAATTTATAGCCAAAGAAGCCTATATGTCTTAATATACAAAATATATTCAAACAAAGATACATATTGCTGAATGATACTTTATCACAAATAAATATTTATGGTAAGGTAAACATAGAATGCTTAGCAATTAGAAATTGACATTTATTAAGATTTTTGAAACTAGTGATTTTTTTTTTTTTTTTTTTGAGACCGAGTCTCACTCTCACCTGGGCTGTAGTGCAATGGCGAGATCTCGGCTCACTGAAGGCTCAGCCACCTGGGTTCAAGAGATTCTGCTTCAGACTCCCGAGTAGCTGGGACTACAGGTGCGTGCTGCCACGCCTCAGTAATTTTTGTATTTTTAGTAGAGACGGGGTTTCACCATATTGGCCAGGATGATCTTGGTTTCCTGACCTCGTGATCCACCTGCCTCGGACTCCCAAAGTGCGGGGATTACAGGCGTGAGCCAATGCACATTAATGAGTAGAATTTCTTCCACTTTTTAACAATGATAATTGTTTTATTTTCTATTATCAGCTTTAGTACTTTAAATCAACATTTAAGATTTGAAAAGTTGTCCTTAAAGGTATTCAATGTATTTTACACCAATGAGTTTAGATTTTCTCATACTAGGAAAAAGATCAAATTAGAATATATTAACCTATCTTGGGTGCAGCACAGCAACATGGCACAAGTATACATATGTAACAAACCTGCACGTTATGCACATGTACCCTAGAACTTAAAGTATAATAATAATAAAAAATAAATAAATAAATAAATAATAAATTTTCCTAAAAAAAAAAAAAAAAAAAAAGAGAAAGAAGGACAAGAATTACGTGTTAAAAAAAAAAAGAATATATTTAAAGAATATATTAACCTATCTTTAGGCACACACTTACTTGTTTTCAAGTGTTTACTACCAGAAATTGTACACTCAAAAAGTCATAGAGTATGTGCTTTGCATTTTTTTAATTCCATAAACGCTCTGCTTCTAGCTGTGAGTTTGAAAATATCTGCCAGGTTCCACTAAATGCTGAAATTATTTCGTGGTGCAAACTTAGAATCTGATTGAAGCCTTCACATAAAATATGTTTTCCCATCTATTAAAGACTAGCTTCTCTGACATGTGCAGAAGCAGATTCAACTTTGTAAACCTGTAGGTATGATAGTTAGTCACTAGTAGTTACTTTGTTCCTTGGAACTTTATTTTTCTACAAAACATCCATGTTATCCCCGTAGGACTCAGCCTTGGCATCATCAGTCCTCTTGACATACAGCCACATTCTTTCCTGAGGATTTGATCCTTGTAATGACACCACGTGAGGTCTTAGGCCACCTGTTATGTGAGAAGATAAAACAAACCTTCAGCACATACGCCAAATAGGCAAGAATTGTCGGTTTTTCTTAGGAAACTCTTTTAAATTAACCAAGTTGAAATTATGTACTCAGAATACAATAAAGAGAAAAACATAAATACTTATGCAATACCCTCAGGACCTGTGATTATGATGTGGTAGTGACTACGATTTTAGAAAGTATTAATTCTCTGGCTTTTCTCCTTTTAAAATTGTCATAATATATTAACTGAGTCCTGTTATGTGACTGAATAGTGATATTTACAGTGATGTTATTTAAAGTAAAATAAATGCACTGAAGTTTTTTTCTTAAGAAGGTTAATACCCAATTTTAACATTATTTCACAAAATGTTTAAAGGAATGATACTAGATTTAAAGCATGTATTTAAAAAAAGAAAACAAAAAACAGGAACTTGAGAGGAGGAGATCTGGATTCTAAGTTCCATTTGCTTAACCTCATGACTTTGGATACATCACTGTTATCCTTTGAACTTCCACCTATCTCATCGGTAAAGTGAGAATAAGAATGTCTCTTCTACGTATTGCAAAGCTTTATTGAAAGTATCAAATTGGATAATATATTTGACAATTTTAAAATGTGATGTGATGATCAAAAATTAAAAAGAAGTGCTACTGAAAGTTAAAGAAGTATTTATTGTTGAGATACACTTTGTATTTAGGCTCATAGGTCAGAAAACATATTCTTAAAACTTCTGTGACAGCATCTAGTAAACAGTGTACGTGGCCAGGCAATGCAGATTCCAGGCACTATATACACTTTTTATTCATCATCTCATTTCATCTTTAAAACAATTCTCTTAGAGTACCAATTTCATTAAACTGTCCGATCTTCAACGTCCTAAGTGAAAGAGTGCAGATAGGTTGATCTGATTCCAACATTGAGGACCTTGTATCAATCAATTCTTATAGTATTGTCAACATTTATTATATTGACATGATAATGTGGAGACTCAGATCATTTTTACACATTCAGGAACCAGAAGCTTAATGGTGGAGGCAAACCGTGAATATGGTTTTAACACAAGATAGTATATATGATGAGTTCCTAAAGTGTGTGGCAAGCAAATTTTAGAGCAAAGTGAAATAATTTATAGGATTAGAAATATGTGAGAGTATAGTTTTTTTTGTTTTGTTTTGTTTTTGTTTGTTTTTGTTTGTTTGTTTTGTTTTTAGATGCTCAATTTCAGTAATGGGACATGGGAGATAAAGATAAAAAATAGCACCTTAGAAACTTTTATAAGTGAAAGCATGCCCTGAAAATTATATCAGAACAACAAACTGAACGAGGACTCTCCAGGTAAACTAGAATGGAAAGTCACAAAAATAATTAGAGCATTTTGATTTTGAGAAGAAAAAAAATACTAAGTAAATAACTTACCCTTAAGTATATATTTTTTATATTATAAAGGTATGAATTGTTTCAGTCATAAATTTTGCCTTGTGCAAGCATACTTCACAAAGAAATGTGCAATTAGCATGATAGCAATTACTTTCTGCCCACAACCAATTAAACAAAATTTAGACAGCTGTGAAATCAATTGGCTTACAGTACATTGTATTTAAACTTATTGAACTAGTAAAGACTTCATTATTCAATTATGTCTAATACCATTTTGCCAATTATTCATTTTAGTTTTTATTTCAATGGTAACTATATCTATTTAGAACTCAATTTCAGATGTTGTTGCAAGTCATTTATTCAATTGATTCCTCCAATATATTGGTATCCTATGTATTTATAATTACAAAAGGGCCTTGATACATCTGGGGCTTTGAAACTGCAAATTAGGTGACTCTTTTCTTTCTTCCTTCCTTCTTTCCTTCCTCCTTGCTCCCGTCCATTTAGTAAAATATTTTGTATCATAAAGTAGGTTACATGATCTCAGCACTATGACTTTTTTTAGTTATCTTAAAAATCTAATCTATCAGTAAATATACTTTTTTGAAAATAATTGTTCTACTATTTCCTGTGCTTGTTTCATGATTCATAGCTTGCATAATAGTAAAGTTGCTCAAGATTTGGAACTCTACCTTGCCCACAAATTGACACAAGTTCTCTCCTTGAACACACCTACAGTTTGTGATTGATTTCCATTTACCCAGCTGATGGACTACCCTTCTCTCTGTTTGGATTTACTCTCTATCTGCAGTCTTCACTATAATCTTTCCATTTCCCTCAAATGGACACTGTTTGTGTAAACACCTTTCCCCCTCCTGCCTGCTAGGATTTTTCTCTTCAGAGGAGGACTAGCCTAGTTTCAAGGATGATGACTGGCCAAAGTGGTATTTGAAGATAATGACAGATACTGAATGGAGGACTAGACTGAGCTAGAAGCCTGTGATATACAGATAACTTTCAAATGTTTTATTTTTCATTTGTTTGCTTTCCCTTCAATTATCCCAAATTATTCAAATATTAATACAAATTTAGTTCAGCCCATGGAAAGCATTATGGAGATTTCTCAAAGAACTAAAAATAGAGCTATCATTTGACCCAAAAATTCCACTACTGAGCATCCACCCAAATAAAAAGAAGTCATTCTACCAAAAAGACAACTTCAGTCATATGTTTATCATAGTGCTATACACAAGAGCAAAATCATGGAACCAACCTAGCTGTCTATCAATGATGGACTGGATAAAGACAATGAGATGCATATACATTGTGGAATCCTACAAAACCATAAAAAGAATTAAATCATTTCATTTGCAGCAATATGGTTGCAGCTAGAGGCTATTATCCTCAGTGAATTAATACACAAACAGAAAATATAATACCATATTTTCTCACTTGCAAATGGAAGCTAAACAGTGGGTACACATGGATATAAAGATGGAAACAATAGAGTCCCAGAACTCCAAAAGTGAGCAGGGAAGGAGAAAGGTAAGGGTTGAAAATCTACCTATTGAGTTCTGTGTTCACTATGTGGGCAATGGGTTCAACAAAAGCCCAAACTACAACATTATGCAATATATCTGTGTTACAAACCTGCCCATGTAAGCCCTGAATCTAAAATTTTTGAAAAGAAATTTTTAAACATGCATTTCAAATGATCCAACAAATACACACAAAGCCAAAAACAGATGCTTAACATAAAGTAACACCTGTTATATACTCTGGTGATGGCAAGAATTTCACATATTGCTAAGGACACTGAATTAAATAGCACTTAAGGCTTATAAATAGTGATCTCATCTGTAAAACTTATTTCATAAATAAGTTTTCATAAAACTTATTTCATAAATAATTCATAGGAAAATTTTGCTTAATTGGTAATTTAGCTCAATAGTTGTTCTCTGACGTGTCTCAGAGGCCTATGTTAGAAATTTGCTAATGCTTTTAAAATCTTATTTCAGCCAATGTGGTAAGTTTTATGGTAATATGTATTATATTGTCACAGGAAATTAGGCAAAAATATTTTAAAGCTATGTATTATTTATTAGTCGTGTTATAAATTTAAAAGCACCACATACTATTAGTTCAAGGGAGTAATTAAAAATACAAAAAATAAACTTGAAAAACGAGTTCACACTTCTTAAAATTTTAATATTTTATTTCAGGTGTGAGTGTACATCTGGATGGACTGGGCAGAACTGTAGTGAAGAAATAAATGAATGTGACTCTGATCCATGCATGAATGGAGGTCTTTGTCATGAATCTACCATCCCTGGACAATTTGTGTGTCTGTGCCCACCCCTTTATACTGGACAGTTTTGCCACCAACGCTATAACCCTTGTGACCTACTTAATAACCCTTGCAGAAACAACTCAACATGCTTAGCTTTGGTAGATGGAAATCAGCATTGTATTTGTAGAGAAGGTAAGAGCTGATATAGATTTTAATGGTTTTAAATAATTACTTAATTTGTTTGTGTATTTATTGTGCCTATGGGATGATGGCCTCTTCAAATGGGTTAGAAAAACCCTATGCACATTGTGGGTAGAGGAGTATCTAACTTCAAATCCTGTTATAAAAATATAATAGAGAAATACACCAAAGGAGTTAATGTAAGAATTCACTATTGGGAAAAGGGAAAAGTGTAAAGCTTTATAGCTTTTTGGCCCTTTTTTTTTCTTTCGGAAGCTGTCTCTCCTTTAATAACAGTTTCTCTTTTCTGAACAATCCTGTTCATGCAGTGTTCATGACAATAGCAGTTAGTTAGAGATGGGCATAGGTATAATTGAAAGTAATGAAATGTCTTAGTTTACATTTTATTCTGGAGCTATCAAAATATTACTTCTTTCTACTTAGACTGTTTAGTTATAATCACATAACTTTGGTGGCTGCTTAGTCTCATAAGAGAAATCCTATGCAAGAAAGAATGAACAGTTCAAATAATACTGTTGGAGCTCCTGGATCCAACCATATCTGAAGCCAGGATATTTCTGGCTTTCTGGGTCATATCAGCCAATAACTCTGCTTATATCATTAAACTTTCTTGATTGGGGTCTCTTCATGTGCCAGTGAAGAAAGTCTCTTTGATGCACAGTGGTTTAGGTACATGTTCACTGTTCATGTGTTGATGGTTACTCACAAGCAATTATGATTTTCAATGGAAATGCTTCTGCTCCAAAACACATGGCCAGTTTTCAGAATAACTAGATGTGTCATAAGCATAATATAAAAAACACATTGTGTTTGGAGGTCCACAACTGCAATTTATTTTCTAATATTCACCTGTGGTTTCATGTTTTCCTCCCTCTCACTGGCCCTTAAGGGAGTCTCTTAATGATAAGGATATTACTTATTTACTCTTCTGTTCAAAAAAGCCAGCTTAGATGACTTTAGTTAAATAGGTATCTAATTCAAAGCTATGTCCATTTGTTTTTGCAAATCCTCTAAAATTTTCTTAAGATATTAATCTTTTTAAAGGATTTTGAGGCAAGTCCTTGAACCTGTATACATGACAGAAACTTCTGGGTGTTCTGAAAGATTAAAACTAAAAGCCAGAAAACCATCAATAATTGATTTTGCAAAAATGGCATGGGTTTTATAGACCATGTGAAAGAATGTTTGCAAGAATGAGACAGGTGAAACAAGATAGAGAAGAAAAAATACAAGGGGAGCATTTGATGCCCAAATTTAGTAATTATGAAGAACATAATTCCAACAAGTAAATAGTTTTCCTTTTAGAAAACTTTGAGAGTGAAACTTGTTGAAAATTATTCAATATCAGTGAGGCGAATTTATTTAGTAGAACAATTCTACTAAACATTCTACTACATAGAATTTTTTTACTTAATAACATTATTATTTCTGAGAATGTAAGTAGCTAAGTAAAATAGAAAAAAAATCTCAGAACATAAATATTAGATAGATATTTATTGAGAAGGCCATAGTATATTTATTCACTTTAGGTAAACCTTTGTTTCTATCAGATATAATTTTCTCCAAAGTGGGCATTGTTTTCAAACTTTGGTATTTTAAAAATTCATTTGCTATTTATAAGTGCATTTAATAAATTTATAAAATATAGTGATATTTCTTTCCTGCTATGGGGTCAGGGAAAGAAAGTTTAGAAACATTATAAAACCTTCTAGTCATATATTGAACTAGTAATGATATCTGCTGTCCCCTTGAACATTAACAAAGATGTCATGGGGAGAATTTAGATTTCACTATTATTAAATAAAGGAAATCTTATTTCCCCTTAGTATTTTACTATTGTACTTAAGTCAAATCAGAGCTTTGGCTAGAGTGGCAGGTGGACACAGTGAATTATTTGTTTATTCCTTTGTGATTGCGATTCAGTACAAAGAGATACTTGAAGTGCACATCTTTTTTTTTTTTTTTAACGAATTTACATCTATGTTTTTCTAAACCTAATTGTGGAGTATGTTTCTGTAAATCAGATCTGACTACTGTAATAATGTGTCTTTAGCAGTTTTAAGTTCTGTAGCAGATTAAAAATTAAAGGTTGTAACATTGCTTTTAAAAACTACTTCAGAAAATTCAAAAGAAGTTGACTGCAACATTTTAGAAGCTTTGACTGAGTTACTTTAACAGCTTTATTTAAGACAGGTTCTATGTCAAAGCCAGCATATTGTTTTTAAAAGAAAATATTTTATCAAATTTAATTCTCACAAGTATCAACATTTAGAACTACAAAGAATTCCAATACTTAACATCTACAGATATGATTTGGAAGCTCCACTGGATCTCTTTGTAAGTTGTTGGTGTTTGTCAATTGACTAAAATAGGACATCGGAGCAGAAATTTAAGACTTTAGGCTAAGGATTCAGCATATGTATTTCTGAATTTGTTTTCACAGTTTTTAGTCAGTCTATAGGGTCTCTCACTAGATAAATGTGAGTATAGATAAAATTTCAGCCAGAGTAACAATGCGACTATATGTTAGACAACTATATTAGAAATGACATTCAAATTCACTCTGAAGGACCAGCAAGTAGAATAACTGATACTTTTGGGTTTATGTCAAACTGTTTGCTTAGCAGGTAAACTATTTTGGTTAATGTGATTGAAATGTATAGTAAAAATGATCTAATCCTTTTTGCAAAGTAAGCTACTTAAAAAATTATCAGTATAGTTAAGCACCGGAACTATTGTGATCCTGCTTTGTGAGATAAAGGGCAATGCTCCTGTCTTCTGACTAGAATTGAGGTGATTATTTGGGTCTCTATGAATAGTGAACATTTTCTACAAGTAAATGAGGAGGCAAAAGAGCATGTGACACTAATAATTCAATATATTTATTTTATATAAAATCTTATTCGTTTGGCACAATGTAAGAAAAAACATTGCTTTAATAAATAGAAAAACAACACATAGAAAGGCACATTTTATAAGATTTCTATAAACAAATGGGTTTTATTTTTGACACCTCAATAGTGTTAGCTTTGATTATTTAGTATGTAATGAATTTACACACCTAGAAATTTATTGTAACCAACTTTTTCTGCCTTTATAAACTGTACTCTATACACAAATACATGTCTGTCTTGTAACTGCATGTTGGTAGTTTTCTAGAAATTTTTAAAATATTATTAACTGATTCAACAAACATATTGATTTCCTATGATGTGTCAAGTCTTGAGATAGGTTCTGGAAAAATTAAACATGGTGAAGATATGCCCTCAAGGAATTTAAAGTTTAAAGGAGAGACACACCAGTTAATTAATCATTAAAGTACAATACTGTAAAAGCTTTTGATAGTGACAGGAGGCAGCCAAATGCCTAGACAGATAAGGATAGGTACTTGGTGAAACATCACCTCCAAGCCAATGACAGTTTAAAGCCTGAAAGCCAAGCTATAAGTTAAATCCTCAGACCAGATTGAGAACTTGTCTTCCTGTTTGGCAGTGCTTTCCTCTGATTGATCCCCACCCTTCACCTACTTTACATACACCTACCCTTTCCTAATTGGTTTTCCACACTCTTGTACCCACCTTCGAGTCTTGTCTTCATTTTAACTTTTGCATACTCACAAACCAATCAGCACACACTCCCCATCCTGTGTCTATAAAAACCCCAGACTCAGTCAGTAGAAGACGAGATGGCCTGACTTTAGGGAAGAGACAGCCTGCCTTCAGGTTATACAGGAAGACAACCTGTCCTACTTATACCCTCTCAAGCTCCCCTCTCCTCTGAGACATGTTTTCATCACTCAATAAAATTATCCACCTTCATCACCCTTCAGTCATCTGCATGACCTCATTCTTCTTGGACACCAGACAAGAGCTTGGTACCCTCTGAGTATGGGTACCCAGAAAGGCTGTCCAGCCAGCCCTTTGCCCTCCCTGGCAGAGAGCAGCCAGCCATGTGACGAGGCAAGGGGCCAGCTGAGCTGCTAACACACTGCTGTCCGTGAATAGTGGAACTAAAGGAGCACTGTAACATCCCCTCTGGGGCTTCAATGTCACATACACACTCAACTGGGTGCCACCATGTTCCCCACAAGGCAACACACCTGGTCTGGCTGGGGGGGCTGTGTGGAGCTTTCTCCTGTTTCGGCATGTGGAGTGGCCAGAGAGGTCCTGCACTTACTGGCTCACATGCTCCCTCCCCCAAAGGCTTGAGCATAGTGGACCGAGTAGATGGGGCACCCCTCCCACAAGTCTGGCAAATGGGCTGAGAAAAATCCTGCATCACTTCCACATTTATGCCAGAAATATGTACAAGGGATGACAAGTTGTGGATACACAACATTGCTTTCTCATTTCTATTGACAACTTTTAGTTTTGTTCTGCATGATTTATAAGAGGGTCTCCAGCATATGAAGCCTCAGTTGCCCACAACAATTATGTGCTCATTAAACCACTCCCTTCCCTGCTTTATCTTCCACTCCCTTGCAATAATTCCTGGGATCTGGGATGACCTCTCAAATAAACTTCTTGTGAGAAAATCATTGTCTCAGACTTTTTTTTTTTTTTTTTTTTTTAAGAACTCAAGCTAAGACACATAGTAAATTCCATCCCCTGGTAACTATGGTTTACCTAAGTCTGGGCATGCATGTGACTGGAATATTGGCGTTCAGACTCTTTCTTTGGAATTGATGCTGAGAGAAGAGGCCTTCTCTTTCTGCCAGATGTTTTCAATTGGTACAGTCAACGACCATGTTCTCTTCATGTGGAGATGATCTGCATATAGTAGGATAGAAGTGTTTGGGAAAGAAGGAATCCTGGAGGAACTTACAGTTCTTACTTCAATTTTGTGAACTGCCTGATACCCCTCTCAGCCGGGTTACCAATAAATCTCACTTCTTAACTAAGTTCATGTTTTTGTTTATATTGTTTATGACCAGTAGAGTAATGGCTACGACATAGTGTGAAGGCAAAGAGTTAATTTGAGTGGGAAAGGTTGAATAAACTGGTTTCAACTTCAAGCTGGTAGAAATAAAATATAAATTCTATCACTTGAGCGCCAGGCACAACAACTCACACTTGTAATCTCAGCACTTTGGGAGACTAAGGCAGGAGGATTACTTGAGGCCAAGAGCTCCAGACCAGCTTGGTCAACATATCTATCTCTACAAATTATTTTTTAAAAACTTGCGGTGCGTGATGGTTCATGTCTGCAGTCCTAACTGCTCAGAACTCTAAAGCAGGAGGGATCATTAGAGCCCAGGAGTTTAAGGTTACAGTGAGAACTTCATCTTGGGCAACAGAGCAGGACTTTGTCTCTAATAAAATAATAATAATAATAATAAAACCCACAAAACCACATGAAGATTAAGAAGATAAAGAGGACTTCAGATGAAATGCATGAGAGTGTGTGTGTTTGTAGCATACAGTAGAATTAATATGTTAGCATGTGTGTGTCTAGCCTAGAAATATGTCAAGAATTAAATAATTTCTTCTAATGGTCTTTTTATGAATGGTTCTTTTTGTTTCTTCTTTGAATTACTCGATTTCTCAGTTTATAGGCAAAAAATTACCCTATCAAATGCTTCTTAATTTAATCTAAAGAGCTTAGTTTCTAAAACAGCCACTTTGTATGTCTTCAAGGTGAAAGAAGCAGACGTTTCTTTAAATGACAGGATTAAAATGTGGCAAAGATTTCTTGCAAGGAGCTGTAGTGAAAGCAGAATCAGATCATTTACATGTGCTATTGATTAACAATTGTGATCCTAAGCTTGACGGAATTGTAGTATCAGGGGAGACAAGTAGTGGCATTTAAATGTGTCTATTACTCCAGTATATATACTATCATTATGTTAATTCTACATTACCTAAGGTATATAAGTACAAATACCAAATAAATGTGTCATTTGACAAAATAGTTTGTATAAATTAGAAATTACTCCTGTTGACAATTAAAAACAGGTACCCATGTTGTAGCACATACCTATTAAGGTTAATAGCTGTAGAAATTTGAATTTAGAAAATTCCTTAAAGAAAATACATACATAATTAAACAAAACATGTTAAATATTTATTACATTCTAAAGTATTAGCTTTTCTTTTTTTTAAGTTCACTTTAAAAATAGGTGTTAAAAAATCTTATTAGGGACTATTGGAAATATTAGTTCTATATATTCATATTTCATAGTTTTTAAAGTTAAATTTGAAGAATTACTTATGTTGGTTAATTATTTTAGAAAATGTTAATATTTGAATACAAATATTTTTCAATAAAATAATATTTTTTTAAAAATCTGACTTGCTAAGAGAAACTTCTGAAGTGTTTTTGTTTTCTTTTTATCAAGTTTTTAAATCCAGAGAAATTAGATTATTTAATTAAGAATAAATAGAAATAAGACATTTAATACTTTTGAAAGAAAAACATTTTTAAGTGAGCTTTTATTTAAAAATATATTATTTTTAACTACCTTGTTTGAATTCATGCTATGATATACACTAGTTTTTTCCCTGTTTACATTCATTTCAAATTACTCCAATTAATACCGGTTCTGAAGTGGAGATTGTTAAAATATAGTCCCGAACAATAAAATGTTATGTAAAATGTTTTTTTTAATGAAAATTTCATTATTGTACTCTGTTCCAAACATTACCTTCTAGAGCACAAACTGCAAAAAGGCTGAATTTGTTAGAAAGGAAAAATATTAATTAATTTTAAAAATTAATACCTATAATCCAGATTGATTTAGATCTTACATTTCTGCAGTAGGCTTTAAAATTTAATTTTGTATATTTTCGAAGAACAAGTGCAGAAGTATAAAAATATCATTTACTAACCATTCATGTGTATTTGTTATCATACACAGATGAGACAGTGTAAAAAAAGGATCAAGGCAGTATCCATTTGAGAATGCTTCACTTTTAATGCATGTGAAGATCCTCACTGCAGTTAACAAAGTAGGGTCAACCGAATAGTTCTGAGTAGGAATAAAGAACAAGGGGACAACATAAAATTAGTAATACTAAACTTTCTTTTTGGATAGTTTCTTACCTGTAACTTCATATATTCAAAACAAGAACCTTTCACAGAAATGAATAGCAACTTCTAACACCAAGGATTATAGAATATGTAGTTTGGGATTAAGTATACAGTCATGTATTGCTTAAAAAAGGGGATATATCCTGAGAAATGTATCACTAGGCAATTTTGTTGTGTGAACAACATAGAGTGTCCTGACACAAACCTAGATGAGATACCCTACGCGTTTACAGGTCCATTATAATCTTTAAAGATCATTGTCGTTAAAAATGTGGTCTGTCATTGACCAAAATGTTGTTATGCAGCACGTGACTGTATGCACACTTCACTCTTAAAATCCCTAAAACATAAGCTCTCTCAGCAAAGCTTTGCTTTATTTTGAATGCAATCCACATATACTTTATTTTTTCTCCCAGTGTCTACTGCATTTCGGCAATCTCATTTCCTCAACCCATTGACATATGTTGCCAGTTGGTAACAAAACTCCATCTCAGAAATGTCAAACTTAATGAATACGACAAAATCACGGGAAACAAGGTTATCCTGGGAGCTACCCAAGTCCTGGGCCTTGAGTGTTCTAATTCATCAGCACAGCTGAAATCACGGAGGCTCACTCACACTTCTTTATAGCCAGTCAGTGCCCCTGAGTTCCACTGCCTCAAAAGAACATTTCTAAGAATCACTTTAGTGTCAAAATGCCCTGCCTCCCAGAGAAAACTAACCAGGCTTAAAGTAGGAATGGTGAAATGCACTCAACTTTTTAAATTTTTAACTTGTGAAAAATCTAACCTCAATCAAATACTTAAAGAAGTAAACATCTTGCATGTTGGAACAATTACAACTTGCTCACCTAAAGTGAGGAGAGCCGTATTAACTTGGAAGTAATTCATTTTAACTTTGTTTCTAATGCTGAGGATACAACATCTAGTGTATGAACGAACTACAAACTTGTAACTTCAGAGATTCATTTGCAGGCTCTGAGAATTGAGTAAGAAAAATACAGCATATTAAAAATATTGTTTGTCATGAAGACTACCGGGTCTGCTAGCCACATAAGTAATGTAGCTTACTTACAGTTAGTGTTTCATAGTGTGTGATCATTCCATCTTTTAAATGTTTACCTATCGTTGTTATGTTTTAAATAAATTTCTTTTAGCTATCATGTAGTTTCTTCTGTTATTTAGTCTGCCTCTACCTTCAAATTGGAGATTTTAAAAATCATATTTAATATAATTTTTGATATGTATGGCTATAAATACACCATCTAGCTATTTGGTTTTTATTTGTTATATCTGTACTTTGTTTAATTTTCTTTTTTGTTTTCTTTTGGATTATGTAACTTTTAGTTTTCCATATTATATCCTACAAAAGAGGCAGCCAGATTTCATAAGGTGTAACACCAAGCTCCCTGTTAAATTGCAACGGGAGGCAAGTTTGGAGTTTGATCCAATGGTAGACACCACAGAGAATGGCATTGACTGTGGCATGGTATGATATGAAAAGATGAAGTAGGTCAGAAATTCCATGTTCTATCATGGGAATCTGAGTGACGAAATACCGAGGGAATTTTTCATTGAACAGTTGGTGCTGAAACTGAAATATCATAATATAGACAGAGACCAAGAAAACTGTGCTATATCATTTGCATGGCAACATTACAAGTGATTTGAAACTGAACATGTTGAGATATTTGTGATAGAAAGAGAAGAAAAAGTGATATGAGAAGGATAAAGGACAGGTACTATGAAAGGAAGACAGCCATTCCTGGATAGCTAGACTATGCTTCCCTTTAAATGCTTCTTAGTTCCAATTCCAGTCTATGTGTATGCCAACAATGAATACAGTTTCCTTAAAATAACTTGAATGACACTTTGTTCCTCAAACTAAATTAGCCTGATTGCATATTGACATTTAGAATATTGTATGATGTGGCTGAACTTATTTAGTGCTTAGTAATATCACTGAAAAAGCAAAATAAAGGGAAATCTTGTTTCTTAGATGTTTGAATTAGTACAGAAAAAATATGAACAAGAAAAATAGTTTTAAGCATATACTTTATTATACTTAGTCAATATATAACCATAGCATTGTTTAACTGTTTATTATAAATATTAATATATTTCATTGTATTGTAAAAAGTGATTACATGCAGGTTTCTTCTGACACAAATGAGTTGAAATAATTACAACTGCCTCTTTTATCAGCCTGTATAATTTTCTTTCACTTTTTTTTTAATATAACTGGCGTGTGTTTAAATGGATGACTGATTGTGTAGCTATGAATCAAAATAATTTGTTTTCTTTGAATCACTTGCATCTAAAAAGCAATTAAATAATTTGCCTCATCTGCTAACTGCCTTGAATAAATTTGATCATTGAAGCTCAATTTTACTTTAAGATTGGTCATCACATTAATTCATTTGCTTTCCGGATCATTTCAGTTCTTCTTGTTCAAACATTTAAATACTTTAAAACAACAGCAACATTAGCAACATCTCTACCTTCTCAGAGGATTTAGTAGAGTATTCCTCCCTAGAATTTTTCATTCAAACTGATTAATCTAGAAACTGGTATGTTTTTATGCACACATTATGTGAAACGGAGTTTTATGAGAAGCTTGAGATTATTTTCTTTTTTTTTTAACCTCCATTATGAATGTATTCTTTAGACTACCACTGATTGTGATTTTTTCACTCTATAACAAGGATTGCTCATCCATACTCATCTCATACTCTTTGCAGAATTTGAAGGTAAACACTGTGAAATTGATGTGAAAGAGTGCCTCTTCCTTTCCTGCCAGGATTATGGTGACTGTGAAGATATGGTCAACAATTTCAGGTACAGAAAACTAAAAAGTACCTAGATACATGTTTGTGTGTCTAGATGTATATAGGTATAGAATTTTAATTGGTGAATTAAGCAACATTTATACTTATTAAAAACTTGCCACACTACAATTAGTTGAAGCATTGATTTTATACATCTATACTAATGGAGTTACTAAATTTTTTTGTTTAAAAGGTGTATTTGCAGACCTGGGTTTTCTGGATCTCTGTGTGAAATTGAAATTAATGAATGTTCCTCTGAACCTTGCAAAAATAATGGGACATGTGTGGATCTGACAAACAGGTGAGAAGCTACTTTTTATTAAATTAATTATTTGACACATGTAATTCAGCAAATAATTAAGTGAGCACACATGTGCCCATTATATAACTAAGGCAGCAGATCACTACTGATACATTTGTGCTTGTACCAGTACATCCTCATTTCTCCCATCCAATCACTTATGTCAAAAATCTCAAATTTTTATTTACCACTCTTGCTGTTAGTTTATAGTACTATTTGTATGTGTGCCTGAACAAAATGCTCTTTAGTTTCCATGTTAACATAAGCAAAACAATATTGTGTATAGTCTCTGGAAATTGTTGAACATATTTTGCCGTTCCTGTTGATGCATGAATCTGTTGCTCATTTTTAACTTTTATAGAATATTTCATATTAAATATATGCCAAAATTTATTTTTCTACTGATTATAGATATTTGGACTATTTGCTTCTTTTGTCTTACCTACAATGATATTAAAGTTTTCAACTATTTCTCTAAATACACAAGTCCTAGTATATCTGAGGTACATACATAGAAGTAGAATTGTTGAACCATTGGGTAAACATGGTCACATTTGCTAAATCACATCTATATATTTTTTTCATTTCTTTTGAAAAATACAATTTTTGTACTCTTAACAGGGAATAAATGTTTTTGTTGGCATTTTCAGAATGTTCCATCTTAAGCTTTATGTAAAGTTATATCTTATTGTAGTCTCCCTGCATTCTTATAATAATATGAAGTTTAACAATTTTATGTACATTTTGAGATGTTTAATTTGGCCTTTCTAGAAATGCCTAATTATGGCATCTGCCTATATATGTATTTATTTACTTTAAGTTCTAGGATACACGGGCAGAATGTGCAGGTTTGTTACATAGGTATATACGTGCCACGGTGGTTTGCTGTAACCAACAACCCGTCAACTACATTAGTATTTCTCCTAATGCTATCCCCTTGCCCCTCAACAGGACCCAGTGTGTGCTGCTCCCCTCCCTGTTCCCAAGTGAGAACATGCAGTACTTGGTTTTCTGTTCTTGTGCTAGTTTGCTGAGAATGATGGTTTCCAGCTTCATCCATGTCCCTGCAAAGGACATTAACTCATTCTTTTTTTTATAGCTGCATAATATTTCACGGTGTATATATGCCACATTTCCTTTTTTATCCAGTATAACATTGATGGGCATTTCGGTTCATTCCAAGTCTTTGCTATTGTGAATAGTGCTGCAATAAACATACATGTTCATGTGTCTGTGTAGTAGAATGATTTATAATCCTTTGGGTATATACCCAGTAATTGATTGCTGGCTCAAATGGTATTTTTAGTTCTAAATCCTTGAGGAATCACCACACTGTCTTCCACAATGGTTGAACTAATTTACACTCCCACCAACAGTGTAAAAGCATTCCTATTTCTCCACATTTTCTCCAGCATCTCTCCAGCATCTGTTGTTTCCTGACTTTTTAATGATCACCATTCTAATTTGCATGAGATGGCATCTCATTGTGGTTTTGATTTGCATTTCTCTAATGACTAGTGATGATGCGCTTTTTTTCATGTTTGTTGGCTGCATAAATGTCTTCTTTTGAAAAGTGTCTGTTTATATCCTTCACCCACTTTTTGATGGGATTTTTTTTTTCTTGTAAATTTGTTTAAGTTTCTTGTAGATTATGGATATTGGCCATTTCTCAGATAGATACATTGCAAAATTTTCTCCCATTCTGCAGGTTGTCTGTTCACTCTGATGATTTATATATATATTTATTTATTTATCTATTTATTATTATTATTTTATTTTATTTTTTTCTGTGCAGAAATTCTTTAGTTTAATTAGATCCCATTTGTCAATTTTGACTTTTGTTGCCATTGCTTTTGTTGTTTTAGTCATGAAGTCTTTGCCCATGCCTATGTCCTGAGTGGTATTGCCTAGGTTTTCTTCTAGAGTTTTTATGATTTTAGGTCTTACATTTTAATCTTGAATCCATCTTGGGTTAATTTTTGTATAAGGTGTAAGGAAGGTGTCCATTTTCAGAGTTCTGCATATGGCTAGCCAGTTTTCCCAGCACCATTTATTACATAGGGAATCCTTTCCCCATGGCTTGTTTTTGTCAGGTTTGTCAAAGATCAGATGGTTGTAGATGTGTGACATTATTTCTGAGGCTTCTGTTCTGTTCCATTGATCTATATATCTGTTTTGGTACCAGTATCATGCTGTTTTGGTTACTGTAGCCTTGTAGTATAGTTTGAAGTCAGGTAGCATGTTGCCTCCAGCTTGGATCTTTTGCTTAGGATTGTCTGGGGTATACGTGCTCTTTTTTGGTTCCATATGAAATTTAAAGTATTTTTTTTGTTTTGTTTTGTTTTGTTTTGTTTTCCAATAATGGAAGAAAGTCAATGGTAGCTTGATTGGAATAGCATTGAATCTATAAATTACTCTGGGCAGTATGGCCATTTTCACCATATTGATTCTTCCTATCCATGAGCATGTAATTTTTTTTTTTTTCATTTTTCTGTGTTTCCTTTCTTATTTCCTTGAGCAGAAATTTGTAGTTCCCCTTGAAGAGGTTCTTCACATCACTTGTAAGTTGTATTCCTAGGTATTTTATTCTCTTTGTAGCAATTATGAATGAGAGTTTATTCATGATTTGGTTCTCTGTCTATTAATGTTTGTCTATTAATGTCTATTATAATAGCAATGTTTGTGATTTTTGCACGTTGATTTAGTATCCTGAGATTTTGCTAAAGTTGCTCATCAGCTTAAGGAGTTTTTGGGCTGAGACAATGGGGTTTTCTAAATATACAATCATGTCGTTTGCAAACAGAGATAACTTGGCTTTCTCTCTTCCTATTTGAATACCCTTTATTTCTTTCTCTCTTTTTTTTTAAATTTATTTATTATTATTATACTTTAAGTTGTAGGGTACATGTGCATAACGTGCAGGTTTGTTACATATGTATACTTGTGACCCATCAACTCATCATTTACATCAGGTATAACTCCCAATGCAATCCCTCCCCCCACCCCCCTCCCCATGATAGGCCCCGGTGTGTGATGTTCCTCTTCCTGAGTCCAAGTGATCTCATTGTTCAGTTCCCACCTATGAGTGAGAACATGCGGTGTTTGGTTTTCTGTTCTTGTGATAGTTTGCTGAGAATGATGGTTTCCAGCTGCATCCATGTCCCTACAAAGGACACAAACTCATCCTTTTTTATGGCTGCATAGTATTCCATGGTGTATATGTGCCACATTTTCTTAATCCAATCTGTCACTGATGGACATTTGGGTTGATTCCAAGTCTTTGCTATTGTGAATAGTGCTGCAATAAACATACGTGTGCATGTGTCTTTATAGCAGCATAATTTATAATCCTTTGGGTATTTTGTTATTTACCCAGTAGTCATTCAGGAGCAGGTTGTTCAGTTTCCATGTAGTTGTGCCGTTTTGAGTAAGTTTCTTAATTCTGAGTTCTAATTTGTTGCACTGTGGTCTGAGAGACTGTTTGTTATGATTTTTGTTCTTTTGCATTTGCTGAGGAGTGTTTTACTTCCAATTATGTGGTCAATTTTAGAATAAGTGCTACTGGTGCTGAGAAGAATATATTTTCTGTTGATCTGGGGTTGAGAGTTCTGTAGATATCTATTAGGTCCACTTGGTCTAGAGCTGAGTTCAAGTCTTGACTGTCCTTCTTAATTTTCTGTCTCGTTGATTTGTCTAATATTGACAGTTAGGTGTTAAAGTCTCCCACTATCACTGTGTGGGAGTCTCTTTGTAAGTCTGTAAGTACTTGCTTTATGAATCTGGGTACTCCTGTATTGGGTGCATATATATTTAGTATAGGTGGCTCTTGTTGTTACATTGATCCCTTTACCATTATGTAATGACATCCTTTGTCTTTTTGATTTTTGTTGGTTAATGTCTGTTTTATTAGAGACTATGATTGCAACATCTGATTTTTTTTTTCTTTCCATTTGTTGGTAAATATTCAACCATCCCTTTATTTTGAGCTTATATATATCTTTGCATATGAGATGCATCTCCTGAATACAGCAGCACACTGATGGTTCTTGACTGTTTATACAATTTGCCTGTCTGTGCTTTTCAATTGGGACATTTAGCCCATTTACATATAAGGTTAATTTTGTTATGTGTGAATATGATCCTGTTATTATTATGATGTTAGCTGGTTATTTTGCCCATTAGTTAATGCAGTTTCTTCATAGTGTCGATGGTCTTTACATTTTGGTTTGTTTTTGCAGAGGCTGGTACCCATTTTTCCTTTCCATATTTAGTGCTTCCTTCAGGACCTCTTGTAAGGCAGGCCTGGTGGTGACAGAATCTCCCAGCATTTTCTTGACTGTAATGGATTTTATTTCTCCTTCACTTATGAACCTTAGTTTGGCTGGATATGAAATTTTGGGTTGAAAATTCTTTTCTTTAAGAATGTTAAATATTGGTCCCCACTCTCTTCTGGCTTGTAGGTTTTCTGCAGAGAGATCCACTGTTAGTCTGATGGGCTTCCCTTTGTGGATAACCTGACCTTTCCCTCTGGCTGCCCTTAAGATTTTTTCTTTCACTTCAGCCTTAGAGAACCTGATAATTATTTGTCTTGGGGTTGCTTTTCTCGAGAAGTATCTTTGTGGTGTTCTCTGTATTTCCTGAATTTGAATGTTGGCTTGTCTTGCTAGGTGGGGAAGTTCTCCTGGATAATATCCTGAAGTATGTTTTCCAATTTAGTTCAATTCTCCCTGTCACTTTCAGGTACACCAATCAAACGTAGGTTTAGTCCTTTCACATAATCCCATATTTCTTGTAGGCTTTGTTTGTTCATTTTCATTCTTTATTCTACAATCTTGTCTTCTTACATTATTTCATTAAGTTGATTTTCAGTCTCTGATATCCTTTCTTCCACTTGATCTATTCAGCTATTGATACTTGTGTATGCTTCACAAAGTTCTCGTGCTGTGTTTTGCAGCTTCATCAGGTCATTTATGTTCTTCTCTAAACTGGTTATTCCTCTAACATTTTATCAAGGTTCTTAGCTTCCTTGCATTGGGTTAGAACACGCTTTTTTAACTTGGAGGAGTTTGTTATTACCCACCTTCTAAAGCCTACTTCTGTCAATTTGTCAAACTCATTCTCCATCCAGTTTTGTTCCCTTACTGGTGAGGAATTGTCATCCTTTGGAGGAGAAGAGGCATTCTGGTTTTTAAAATTTTCAGCCTTTTTGTGCTGGTTTTTCCACATCTTTGTGGATTTATCTACCTTTGGTCTTGGCTGTTGGTGACCTTTTGAGAGAGTTTCTGCATGGCCATCTTTTCTGTTGATGTTGATGCTATTGCTTTCTGTCTGTTAGATTTCCTTGTAACAGTCAGGACCCTCTTCTGCAGGTCTGCTGGAGTTTGCTGGAGGTCCACTCCAGACCCTGTTTGCCTGGGTATCACCAGTGGAGGCTGCAGAAAAGCAAATATTGCTTTCTGCCCATTCCTCTGGAACTTCATCCCAGAGGAGTACCCGCCAGATGCCAACCAGAGCTCTCCTGTATAAGGTGTCTGTCAACCCCTGTTGGGCCCTGGACCTACTTGAGGCAGTCTGTTCTTTAGGAGAGCTTGAGCACTGTGCTGGGTGATGCGCTGCTCTTTTCAGAGCTGGCAAGCAGGAACGTTTAAGTCTGCTAAAGCTGCTCCAGCAACCGTCCCTTCCCTCAGGTGCTCTGTCCCAGGGATATGGGACTTTTATTCATAAGCCCCTGACTGGGGCTACTGCCTTTCTTTCAGAGATGCCCTGCCCAGAGAAGAGTTTTCTAGAGAGGCAATCTGGCTACAGTGGCTTTGAAGTGCTGTGGTGGGCTCCCCTCAGTCCAAACTTCCTGGTGGGCTTTGTTCACACTGTGAGGGGAAAACTCCCTACTCAAGCCTCAGTAATGGCCCCTCCCCAAACTAAGCTCCAGCATCCCAGGTGGACTTCAGACTGCTGTGGTGGCAGTGCAAATTTCAAGCCAGTGGATCTTAGGTTGCTGGGATCTGTAGGGGTGGGATCTGCTGAGGAAGACCACTTGACTCCCTGACTTCAGTCCCCTTTCCGTGGGAATGAAGGGCTCTGTCTTGCTGTCGTTTCAGGTGCCACTGGGATACGGAAAAAAAAAAAAAAAAAGAAAAAAAAAACTCCTGCAGCTAGCTTGGTGTCTGCCCAAATGTCCACCCAGTTTTTTCCTTGAAACCCAGGGTCTTTGTGGTGTAGGCACCTGAGGGAACCTCCTGGTCTGTGGGTTTCAATGACCGTGAGAAAAGCATAGTGTTTGCAGCAGATAGCACTGTCCCTCACAGCAAGGTCCCTCCAGGCTTCCCTTGGTTAGGGGAGGGAGGCCCCTGACCCCTTGCACTTCCCAGGTGAGGCAATACCCCACCCTGCTTCTGCTTGCCTTCTGTGGTCTGCACCCACTATCTAACCAGACCCAAGGAGATGAACTGGGTACCTCAATTGGAAATGCAGAAATCATCTGCCTTCTGCATTCGTCTCTCTGGGAGACGCAGACCTGAGCAATTCCTATTCTGCCATCTTGCTGAGTCAGCATCTGCTCTTTAATGTTTTTCTTCTTATTGCTTTGTAAGAATCCTTATATATGATTTTTTAAATGTCTTTCTTAGTTGTATTTATTGAATATAAGTTCTTATTGAAAGAGACACTTCACCTTTATAAGTTATATGTACTAAAACTTAATTTTAATATATTTGAATTAATCTATTACTTAGTATATGGTTTGCAAGTTTCATCTTATTTAACTTTTCTTTACACTAGGATGAAAGGATTTTTTTCCCTATATTTCCTTTTAAAATAATTAAAATGTTCTTTATATGTAGATGCATCAGGCATATTGTATGTATGAGTATGGGTGTAAAGTATTCTTATCTCATTCTTTACACACTTAAAAAACAAACGTAGATTCTTAAGTTTATTTTATTATATAAATAAGCCATGTCTGTTACATGTTAAGTTCATCATTTACTCACTGATCTGTAGTGCCTTCTTGGTTGCAGATCATGTTTCCACATATGGATATGTCTATTTCTCTATTTCTGTCCTGTTGCTTTAGTTCAGTTACTCATCCATGTGCTAGTGTCATGAATCTTAATTACTTACCTTTGAAATATCTCAATACTAGTAGGGCTACTTAATCTTCAGGTAGCTTTAGATATTGTGGCAATTTCTTCTGTTACAATCAACTTGTATTTTTTTTTTTTAAATTAATATTATACTTTAAGTTCTAGGGTACATGTGCATAACGTGCAGGTTTGTTACACATGTATACTTGTGCCATGTTAGTGTGCTGCACCCATCAACTCATCAGCACCCATCAACTCGTCAGCACCCATCAACTCGTCATTAACATCAGGTATAAGTCCCAATGCAATCCCCGGTGTGTGATGTTCCCCTTCCCAAGTCCAAGTAATCTCATTGTTCAGTTCCCACCTATGAGTGAGAACATGCAGTGTTTGGTTTTCTGTTCTTCGGATAATTTGCTGAGAATGATGGTTTCCAGCTGCATCCATGTCCCTACAAAGGACACAAACTCATCCTTTTTTATGGCTGCATAGTATTCCTGG